>NC_061116.1:187255384-187349540 GCF_002878395.1 Capsicum annuum
TCGTTGTTTGCATTCTTGTGGAGTTGTGGCTGTAGGCTTTGATAGCAAGATAGGGTCATGTCCAAGGGGGTCCGAGGGGGAGGGAGGTGGGGCTGTTTTGGGGATGGGGGAAGGAAGAGCAGGCGGGGGGGTGGGGGCAAGGTCTGGCATTAGGGGTAGTAGAGGAAGACGTGTTGCTGGAGTTAATAGGCTGAGGGTTGGGTCTTGGAATATAGGGACTCTTCAGGGTAAGTCTATAGAGCTAGTGAAAATTCTTAGAAAGAGAAGGATCAATATTGCGTGTGTGCAGAAGACTAGGTAGGAAGGGTCTAAGGCAAGGGATATAGATGGTTATAAGTTATGGTACTCTGGTAGCGAGAGGCATAAGAATGGAGTTGACATCTTAGTAGATGAAGAGCTTAGAGGGCAAGTAGTGAAGGTTAAGAGGATCAACGATAGGTTGATAACTATTAAGTTAGTTATTGGGTGGTTTACCCTGAATGTGTGTAGTATTTATGCACCGCAGGTGGGCTTGGATGGGGGGAGAAGTTGTGGTTTTGGAAGGCTTTGGATGAGGTGGTGAGATGAGTTCCTAGTTCTGAGAAAAGTATTATAGCGGGGGACTTCAATGGGCATATTGGGTCATTATCGAGAGGCTTTGATGATGTGCATGGTGGTTTTGGTTTCGGAGAGAGAAATGATGAGTTAGCTGCTCTGTTGGATTCTGCGAGGTCTTTTGGGTTGGTAGTGGTGAATTTGAGCTTCCCAAAGAAGGACGATCACCTGATTACCTTCCAAAGTGCGATAGCCAAGACCCAAATTGACTTTTTGCTGCTTAGGAAAGAGGATAGGGTATTGTGTAAGGACTGTAAAGTCATTTTGAGTGAGAATCTTTCGACTCAACATACGTTTTTGGTAGTGGACTTGGGTATAAAGAGAGATAAGAAGAAAAGGCATGAGGAGGGTAGACCTAAAATTAAGTGGGGCAGTTTAATGCCGGCGACTGTGCGGGTAATAGAAGAGAAGATGGCAGGATGAGGGTGTGGGAGTGTAAGGAAGATATGAATGATATGTGGGATAGGGTGACTAGGTACATCAAGGAGACTGCTAGTGAGGTATTGGGTATTTCTAGGGGCCAGGTGGGCCACCGTCAGAAGATTGGTGGTGGAATAAGGAAGTTAAGAAGAAAGTGGAGGTGAAAAAGGGGGCATATGCTAAGTTGGTTGAGAGTAAGGATGAAGAAGAGAAGCGGGCCAATAGGGAGGAGTACAAGATAGCAAGGAAGGAGGCTAAGGTAGCAGTTACGGCGGCTAAGAAGGCAGCTTTTGAGAGCTTGTATGCGAGGTTGGAGGCAAAAAAAGGGGAAAAAGGTTGTTTAGGCTTACTAAGTCTAGGGAGAGAAAGGGTCGTAACCTTGACCAGGTGAAGTACGTTAAGGGGGAGGATGGTGGAGTATTGGTGGAGGGCGAGCTCATTAAGATGAGATGGCAGTCGTACTTTGATAGGTTATTGAATGACGAAGGGGATAGAGCTATTGTGTTAGGAGATCTAGAGCACTCTAAGGAGTGTCGTGATTTTAGGTATTGTAGATACTTTAAGGTAGAGGAGGTTAAAGAGGTGGTTCGCAGGATGCGTAGGGGTAGGGCGACGGGGTCTGATGATATTCCAATGGATTTTTGGAAGTTTTCTGGTGAGACCAGCTTGCGATGGTTGACTATTTTATTTAACGGCATTTTCAAGTATGCAAAAATGCCCGAGGCTTGGAGATGGAGTACTATAATCCCATTATATAAGAATAAGGGCGACATTCAGAGTTGCAACAACTATAGGGGAAAAGTTATTGAGCCACACTATAAAGATTAAAGAGAGAGTAGTCAAGTTGAGGTTAAGGAGGTTAGTGACTATCTCGAAGAACCATATTAGATTTATTCCTGAGTGCTCGACGACGGAGGCAATTTATCTGCACATGGTGTTTATCGACTTGGAGAAGGCGTATGACAAAGTCCCTAGGGAGGTTCTTTGGAGATGCTTGGAGGTGAGTAGGGTCCCGATGGCGTATATCAGAGCAATCAAGGACATGTATGATGGAGCTAAGACACAGGTTTAGACAGCGGGAGGAGATTCAGATCATTTCCCTATCTTGATAGGGCTACATCAGGGATCTACTCTTAGCCTGTTTTTGTTTGCTTTGGTGTTGGATGTGTTGAAGCGACGTATTCAAGGAGGGGTGCCTTGGTGTATGCTTTTTGCAGACGATATAGTTTTGATTGATGAGACGTGGGGGGTGTGAATGATAAACTAGAGGTGTGGCGATAGACCCTTGAGTCTAAAGAGTTCAGGTTGAGTAGGACCAAGACAGAGTATTTGGAATGCAAGTTTAATGACTTGCGGTAGGAGAACGATGTGGTAGTAAGGTTGGATTCCCAGGCGGTATGCAAGAAGGATAGTTTCAAGTATCTTGGGTCCAAGATTCAGGAAAATGGTGAGATTGATGAGAATGTCTCCCACCGTATTGGGGCGGGATGGATGAAGTTGAAGCTCGTCTCAGGGGTGTTGTGTGATAGGAAGGTGCCGCCCAAGCTTAAAGGCAAATTTTACAGGGTGGCAGTTCGTTCGACCATGTTGTATGGAGTGGAGTGTTGGCCAGTCAAAAACTCTCACATCTAAAAATTAAAGGTGCCAGAAATGCGGATGTTGCGTTGGATGTGTGGGCTTACTAGGGGTGATAGAGTTCGGAATGAGACCATTCGGAAAAAAGTTGGAGTGGCTTCGATGGAGGACAAGATTTGAAAAGTTCAATTGAGATAGTTCGGGCACGTGATAAGGACGGCACGGATGCCCCGATTCGTAGGTATGAACGACTAGCATTGGATGGATTCAGGAGGGGTAGGGGTAGGCTAAAGAAATACTGGAAAGAGGTGATTAGGTAGGACATAGACCAGTTGCAGCTCACTGAGGACATGACCCTAGATAGGAAGATCTGAAGGACGTAAATCAGGATAGAAGGTTAGTAATAGTTTGGGTCGTTGGAGTAGGGCAATACTGGGTGGGTGTACTTTTTTTATTATGCCACATTGTTGCATGCCTTATTACGCATTTGTTTACTATTCTTTGTTTATTATCCTTTGTGGGTGGATTAGTTATGTCTTTTCATCTTTTCCCATGCTTTATTTCAGATTTAATTAGTATTTCGTGTCATGAGCTGGGGGTCTATTAGAAACAACCTCTGTACCTCATTGGAGGTAGTGGTATAGACTGCGTACATCTTACCCTCCCCATACCCCACTATGTGAGAATACACTGGGTTTGTTGTTGTTTGTAATCCAAACTAACGCACATGCTATAAGTTTACTTTTGTGTGCACTTAGCGGAAAAGACTACGACAAGATATCAACTTGTGAAACTGTAAAGGAAATGTGGGACAAATTGGAGGTAACCTATGAAGGAACCATTAAGGTAATGATTCAAAGATCGCTGCTCTGGTCAATGAATATGAGTTGTTCAAAATGGAAGAAAATGAGAACATTGAAACAATGTTTGCGAGATTTAGTAAAATCATGTGTGAACTAAAATCACTAGGATGATCTATCCATATAGCCTGCAAGTCCAGAAGTTGGTCCAAAGTGTAACACCCCGTATTTCACTAGCATAATCTAAGTCCCAATACATGAGTATATATATATAAAAAGAGTTTAAGACATTCATTATTTTCCAGTTTAGAGCCTGCCCTTGTGTAGGAAATTTAATTAGCTATCCAAAGAAATAAAATTTGCCGAAATCCAATAGCCAGGTAAGAAGTTATGGCAATTTTAAGTTTTAAATGTTAAACACTATCATTTTAACCCTTAACGCGTTGTGTAGGAAGCCCAAATTACAATTGTCGATTTCCAGTGTGACTCTGTGATCATTGCACGTCGTAGAGAAGGCCAATTTCCCATTTGCCAATTTTTAGTGGGCCTCTGCGATCATGGCGCGTCACGGAGGTGGTCAAATTGGCATCCACGGGCTTACCGTGATAGTGGCATGTCACAGCGTTTGTCTAGGTCCCAGTTTTCCCTTTTTCAGTGGTTTAGCGTGATAGTGGCGTGTTGCGCCAAGGCCAAAAATCAGGATTTCAGTTTCCAGCTTGTGTTTTTAAATTCGTTTAAGGGTATTTGGGTCTTTTTTCTAAGCCCTAAAATCGTCCTAAACATAAAATTTAATCCTTAATTGGCCTAAATGTTCATCATTATTCACTTTCTCTCAAATTAAAAATCCCCTTTTTCAAGAAACTCTAGCTCTCAAGAATCAAGGCCAAATCTCAAGAACTCACCATCAACCCTTCCAAATTCATCCATTAATGTATGTTAGATGTTTATCCGTGGATTCCTTTCATCCATGGAGCCCAAGTAACCCTTTTTAAACTATAAAATTATGATCTTTTCAAGTTAATTGATTTTAAACTATGTTTTCATCCATGAATCTCTATGTGCTAGTGATTCCATACTATGTCACCATGAAATTATTGTTAACATTCAATCTTCCATGTCTTTATATTATTAGTCATTGAATTAAACCGTGATTCACTACTATTATGATGGATCCATTCTATTTTGATAATTTTCATGACATTCACATGATTATTTTATATCATGAACTACAAGTGTTTGATAAAATGTCTACAAGAGTAAATGTTTTCATGAAAGCCTTCATGCTTTGTCCCCTAAGCTTTAGTGTCCTTTCAATATTGTTGTTTTGAGCCCTGGGGGTATTGAATACCCAAAAACCATAGCTGTTTATTTAGTCTAGTCTCAGTATATTATAGAATAGTCTTCAGATTATACTATGAGCATAATCAGAATAGTCAGATATCAGTCATTAAACTCAGAACAGTCTAATATCTTAGTGTCTTTCAGCTGGGAGTAGGATTTAGCACCAAGTGAGTGTAGGGATGGCGGCTTCTCTATTAGATAGGCAGAGTCGTTAGTAGCAGTCCCTATACTCCAGAACTACGTAGCCAGTATAAGATATGAGTAGTCACCCATTAGATTAGGCTTGACTATCTCACAGGGGTCACCCATCGATTCAGGCTTAACACCCTTAGTCCTTTGGACATTATATCAGTTTAGTGGATCTAGACAGCCAATGTTAGTACTCGTGGCAGGGTATTAACACCCTTCTAACTGGAGTTACAGGTTGGACCCCTATTAGATTAGATTGGGAATGTTGGTTAGATGATACCTCCCATAGTCTCAGATTTAGTCTCAGCTACAACTCTAGTCAGTTATTCAGTTTTAGTGTTGTTTGACCAAAGCATACAGATACCAGTTATTTCAATATTTTAGTTTACAGATTTTAGTCAGTCCATGTTATATGCTTGGTCATGCATCCATAGTGCCTACAGATTTTTATGTATTTTTAGTATTTACAGACTCTCATGCATATATAGTATTTACATGCTTTACATAACTCCAGTATCCATAGATTTTATGTCCTATACTCAGTACTCCATGCTTTACATGAATATTCAGATAGTTTATTACTCTTAGTCATGAAACCTTGCATATTAGCCTACCTCATTTAGCATACCAGTATATTTAAAGTACTGATCACATAACTTTTCTTTTGTGCTATAATGTATCATATTATAGGTGGTAACGTTCAATTTTTGGATCGCACTGTCCCACAAATCATCAACAATACAGTAGCAGTGGTGAGTCCTCATCATTCGAGGATAGATTATATTACTTTATGTCTTTATCTCAGTAGTTAGGAGAGTTAGTTGGGGGCCTGTCCCATCAACTCTTAATCAGTCGGTCATAGAGGCTTTTCAGACATTTGAGTTAGCTATTTAGTATTCAGATTTCCAGTTGACATGTCAGTTTATCAGCATTTTCTTAGATTTGGACAGTTGTTTTCAATAAATTTATATTCCAGTATTGATTCAGTAATAAAAACTTATGGCAATGCCAGTTAATCTTTCATATTTGTAATGTTATTATTCAGTGCTCATAGTAGGTACCAACTCATGGGTTAACTTGTGGTCCCTCAGGACTGTAAGCACCGTGTGATGACTAGGGGGTGTCCCGAGTCGTTACAAACTTGGTATCAGAGACTATGGTTTTAAAGTGTCTTAGAAAATCTGAAAGCCGCATTGAGTAGAGTTTTATGCATGGTGTATAGCATGCCACACTTATGGGGGAGAGGCTACAAGGCATTTAGGAAAAGTTTACCTTCTTTCAGTATTCATGTCGTGCGAGTGAGCATGAGCTCAAGTTAAACTCTCAATCTAATCAGTTTCCTCCTTCCATTTACAGAACATGCCTCCCAAGAAGAATAGAAGAAGAACAGAAACTCAGCCAGCCTTTTAGCCCATCCAGGAAAATCCTCTGGACGAGCATGTCTCTCATGCAAAATTTAGAGTTGCATTCACTACTCTAGCAAACTCTGTAGTAGCACAAAATAAACGACCAGCTATTGTTCCAGCCAACCCAATGGCTAATACTGCTGCAACTATAATTCAGGACTTTACCCGGATGAATCCTCTTTTATTTACGGGATCCAAGTCTGAAGAGGATCCATAGGAATTCTTAGATATGGTTCAGAAGGTAACGAATGCTATAGGGGTGACGTCTAGTTAGAGTGTTGAGTTGGCTGCATATCAATTACAGGATGTAGCTCATACTTGGTTTAAGTAGTAGAAAGTTGATAAAGGTATTGATACAGGGCCTATAGAATGGGAAGAGTTTGCCATGGCTTTCTTAGACAGATTCTTTCTACTAGAGTTGAGGGAGGCCAAGGTGTTAGAATTTATTAATTTGAGGTAAGGTAACATGAGTGTAAGGGATTATTCTCTTAAGTTCACTCAGTTAGCTATATATGCTCCTCATGTGGTAGCTGACAGTAGGTCCAAGATGAGTAAGTTTATGTCTGATAGTGTGGTCAAGGATTGTAGGACTGCAATGCTGATTAGTGAGATGGAATTGTCTATACTGATGGTCCATGCTCAACAGATAAAGGAGTAGAAGATTAAGGAAGGGGAGAAAGGAAACAAGAGAGCTAGGACGGGTAGTTTTAATTTCAGTCAGCCAAAGTCAGAGGGTGGTAACCGTCCTCCATTTTACCAAAGGTCTTCAGCCCTAGTGCCCTTTTCAGCCAGTTCCCCAGTATCTAGATTTTAAAATGACAATAGGGATAGGGCACCAGGCTCTACGTCCCAGGTCAGTGTTAGTAGTGTTCGTACTAATCCTCTATGTCAAAAATATGGCAAACACCATCAAGGTGAGTGTAGAGCGGGTAGTGATATGTGCTTTGGGTATGGAAAGTCATGCCATCAGATTCGAGAGTGTTGGGTAGTTGCTCAGAAAGGTAGGGATGCGCGTCAACAGGGCCTGTCCCATCAATCGTCAGTTCTATCCGGCCGCCCAACTCAGTAGGGTGCCGCTTCCAGTGCTACCAGTGGTCAGTGTCCAAATAGATTATAGGCTCTTCAGTCCCGCTAAGATCAACAAAATTCTCTTGATATAGTTACTGGTATGGTGCAAGTCTTTCTGTTACATATTTATGCTTTACTAGACCTTGGAGCTTCTCTTTCTTTTGTAACTCCATATATAACTGTCAATTTCAGAGTTAGTCCCAAAACTCTAGCAGAGCCATTTTCAGTGCCCACTCTAGTAGGTGTTTCCATTGTAGCCAGGTAGGTATACAGGAACTGTCCAGTCACAATATCTCAGAAATTTACCTCATTGATCTTGTAGAGTTAGAGATGACAGATTTTGATGTTATTCTCAGCATGGATTGACTCTACTCATGCTATGCCTCAGTTGATTATAGAAATAGAATAGTTCATTTTCAGTTCCCAAATGAACTAGTTCTTGAATGAAGGGGTAGTACTACAGCTCTCAGGGGTCAATTAATCTCATACCGTAGAGCCAGAAAGATGATATCCAAGGGGTGTGTCTACCATCTTGTGCGAGTCAAAGACTCTAGCTCAGAAACTCTTACTCTTAAGTCAGTCCCAGTAGCAAATAAATTCTCAGATGTATTTCCAAAAGATCTTCTCAGAGTTCCTCTCGAAAGGGAAATAGACTTTGGAATAGACCTTCTTCCAGATACTCAGCCCATATCTATTCCGCCATACAGAATGGCTCCAGTTGAATTCAAAGAGTTAAAAGAACAGTTAAATGATCTCCTAGATAAAGGATTTATCAGACCCAACGTCTCCCCATGGGGCACACCTATTCTATTCATACGTAAGAAAGACGGTTCTCTCAGATTATGTATTAACTACCGTCAGTTGAACAAGGTCACAGTCAAGAATAAATACCCACTTCCTATAATTAATGAATTGTTTGACCAACTTCAGGGTGCCAGTTACTTTTCCAAGATAGACCTTAGATCAAGCTATCATCAGCTTAGAGTCAGAGAATGTGACATTTCAAAAATAGCTTTCCAAACTCGGTATGGTCACTTCAAATTTCTAGTCATGTCCTTTGTTCTTAGCAATGCCTCAACAGCCTTCATGGACCTGATGAACTGAGTGTTCAAATAGTACTTGGATATGTTCACCATAGTCTTTATTGATGACATTCTTGTTTACACTCATAGCGAAAATAATCATGCAAACCATTTCTGAATAGTACTTTAGACTCTTAAAGCTCACCAGTTGTTTGCTAAATTTAGTAAGTGTGAATTTTGGATAAGATCAGTAGCTTTCCTTGGCCATATTATTTTTGGTGATGGCATTAGGGTTGATCCTTAAAAGATCGAGGCAGTGACAAACTGGCCTAGACCAATCTCTCCATCAAACATCACGAGTTTCTTGGGTTTGGCTGGTAATTACCATTAGTTTATAGAAGGGTTTTCTTCTATTGCATCCCTCATGTCCAGATTGACTCAGAAGAAAGTTAAGTTTCAGTGGTCAGATTTCTGCGAGAAGAGTTTTTGGGAGTTGAAGATTTGACTCACCTCATCCCTAGTTCTTACGCTACCAGATGGTTCTGATGGGTTTGTTGTGTACTGTGATGCATCTAGAGTAGGTTTGGGTTGTATCTTTATGCAGAGATGTAAGGTCATAGCCTACGCCTCCAGACAGCTTAAGCTTCATGAAAAGAATTATCTGACTCATGATCTTGAGCTAGCAGCAGTAGTATTCACTTTAAATATTTGGAGGCATTACTTGTATGGGGTGCATCTAGATGTATTCATAAATCACAAGAGCCTTCAATATGTGTTCTCTCAAAAAGATTTGAATTTGCATCAGAGAAGGTGGTTAGATTTATTGAAGGATTATGATATGAGTATTTTGTATTATCTGGGCAAGGACAATATAGTAGTTGATGCTCTCAGTAAAATGTCTATGGGTAGTGTAGCTCATGTTGAGGATGGTAAGAAGAAGTTAGCTTAGAAAGTTCATCATCTTGCCCGACTAGGTGTCCGTTTACTCAATCCAACAGAAGGTAGTGTATGGGTCGAGAGTAGCTTAGGGTCATCTCTAGTTTTCGAGGTGAAAAAAAGTAGGATAGAGATCCCAGTCTAGTTAATTTAAAAGAATTAGTCAGACATCAGAAAATGGAGGTCTTCTTCCAAGGGGGAGATGGTGTATTGCGCTGTTAGGGTAGATTGTGTGTGCCGGAGTAGATGATTTAAGGCAAGAAATTCTTAAAAAGCGTATAGTGTGCGTTACTCTATTTATCCAGGGGCCACTAAGATGTACCGTGATTTGCTAGAAATCTATTCGTGGAGTGAGATGAAGAGAGATATTGCAGAGTTTATAGCTAAGTTCTCTACATGTCAGAAAGTTAAGGTTGAGCACTAGAAGTCTAGTGGGTTCATGCAGGAGTTCAGTACTCCTATGTGGAAATGGGAGGAAGTGAACATAGACTTTGTGATAGGTTTGCCTTGTACCCATCATCAGCATGATTCTATTTAGTTATCGTAGACAGGATGACCTAATCAACTTATTTCTTGCCATTCCATACCTCTTATTCAGTCGAGGACTATGCCAAACTCTATCTCAGAGAATTAGTTAGGTTGAACGGTGTTACCTTATATATCATCTCAGATAGAGGTACCTAGTTTACCTCTTACTTATGAAAAGCATTCCAAAAGGGTCTTGGAACCCAAGTCCATCTCAGTACAGCATTCCACTCTCAGATAGATGGTTAAGTAGAAAGAACCATTCAGACTCTTGAGGATATGCTGAGAGCATGCGTTATTGATTTTAAGGGTAGTTGGGATGACCATTTTCCTTTGATTGAGTTCGCATACAATAACAACTATCATTTCAGTATCCGTATGGATTCATTTGAGGCTCTTTATGGTAGGAGATGTAGATTTCCAATTGGTTAGTTTAAAGTAGGTAAGGCTGCAGTAGTAGGGACTGACTTGGTGTTTGATGCCTTAGAGAAGGTCCAGTTAATCCGAGCAAGGCTTAGGGTTTCCCAGAGCCGACAGAAATTGTATGTAGATGTAAGGAGAAAGGATCGTGAGTTTGAGTTTGGGGACTTTGTATACTTGAAAATATCTCCCATAAAGGCAGTGAAGAGATTCAAAAAGAAGGGGAAATTCATTTACCCAATATGTCGGTCCTTTCAGAATTCTCAGTCGCCTGAGAAAGGTAGCTTACGAGCTTGAGTTGCCTTCAGATCTAGCCTCAGTACACCCAGTGTTCCATGTCTCATTGTTAAAAAAGTGTATTGGTGATCCAGCTGTGGTTGTTCCCTTTGAGATTGTAGATATTCAGAATAGTCTTTCCTATGAGAAAGATCCTGTCAAAATTCTTGATCATCAAGTTCGTAGATTAAGGAACAAAGAAGTTCCACTAGTCAAAGTTCTTTTCCTGAATCAGTCTGTTTAGGGAGCCACTTGGGAAGCAGAAGCAGACATGCGGACCAAGTACCCTCATCTTTTATCCGTGAATCCAGATTCAGTATAAGGTACCAATCTTCTTAAGATTTTCTCTATCACACTCAATTTTAGCAACACATTATGTTCATGTCAGTCGTGCATTTATAAATAAGTTCAGTCATGCATCAGACATGCATATTTAGTGTGTAAGCTTAGTCCATTAGTTTCCTCAGCTTAACCAGTTTCATTCAGGAACGAATAATCCCAAGGGGAGATATTGTAACACCTCATATTTCCTTAGCATAATCTAAGTCCTAATACATGAGTATCTAAATATAAAAATATTTGAGACACTCATTATTTTCCTGTTTAGAGGCTGTCATTGCATAGGAAATTCAATTAGTTTTCCAACAATATAAAATTCGCCAAAATCCGATAGCCGGGTAAGAAGTTATGGTGCTTTTAAGTTTTAGAAGTTGAACACCGTCATTTAACCCTTAACGCATCACGTAGGCATCCCAAATGACAATTGTCGATTTCCAGTGTGACTCTGTGATCATAGCGCATCGCGGAGCAGGATAATTTCTCTTTTGTCAATTTTCAGTGGGTCTCCGCAATCATGGTGCGTCGCGGAGGTGGCAAAATTGGCATCCACAGGCTTACCACAATAGTGGTGCGTCACGATGTTTTTCCAGATCCCAGTTGTCCCTTTTCCAGTGTCTTGACGCGATAGTGGCGCATTGCGCCAAGGCTAAAATCGAGATTTCAGTTTCCAGCTTGTGTTTTTAAATTCGTATAAGGGTATTTGGGTCTTTTTCCTAAGCCCTAAACTCATCCTAAACATGAAATTTAACCCCTAATTGATCTAAATACTCATCATTATTCACTTTCTCTCAAATTAAAAATCCCCTTTTTCAAGAACAAGAAACCCTAGCTCTAAAGAATCAAGGCCAAATCTCAAGAACTCACCATCAATCCTTCCAAATTCATCCATTAAGGTATGTTAGATGTTCATTCATGGATTCCTTTCATCCATGGAGCCCAAGTAACCCTTTTTAAACTATAAAATAATGATCTTTTCAAGTTAATGGATTTTAAATTATGTTTTCATCCATGAATCTCCATGTACTAGTGATTTCATACCATGTCACCATGAAATTATTGTTATCATTCAATCCTCAATATCTTTATATTATTAGTTATTGAATAAAATCGTGATTTACTACTTTTATGATGAATCTATGTTATTTTGATAAGTTTCATGACATTCATATGATTGTTTTATGTCATGAACTATAAGTGTTGATAAAATTTCAACAAGAGTAAATGTTTTCATGAAAGCCTTCATGCTTTTTCCTCTAAGCTTTAGTGTCTTTTCATTATTGTTGTTTTGATCCCTTGGAGTATTGAATACCTGAAAACCATAGATGTTTATTTAGTCTAGTCTCAGTATATTACAGAATAGTCTTCAGATTATACTATGAGCATTATCAAAATAGTCAAATATCAGTCATTAAACTCAGAACAGTCTAATATCTCAGCATATTTCAGTTGGGAGTAGGATTTAGCACGAAGTGAGTGTAGGGATGATGAATTCCCTATCAGATAGGCAGAGTCATTAGTAGCAATCCCTATACTCCAGAACTACGTAGCCAACGTAGGATATAAGTAGTCACCCATTAGATTAGGCTTGACTAACTCGCAGGGGTCACCTGTCAGTTTAGGCTTGACACCCTTTGTCCTTTGGACAATATCAGTTTAGTAGATCCACACAATCAATGTTAATACCCGTGGCATGGTATTAACTCCCTTACAACTCGGGTTACAGGTTAGACCCCAATTAGATCAGATTGGAGAATGTCAGTTAGATGATACCTCCCATAGTCTCAGATTCAGTCTCAGCTACAACTCTAGTCAGTTATTCAGTTTTAGTGTTGTTTGACCAAAGCATACAAATACCAGTTATTTTAATATTTCAGTTTATAAATTTTACTCGGTCCATGTTATATGCTTGGTCATGCATCCTTAGTGCCTATAGATTTTATGTATTTTCAGTATTTACAGACTCTCATGCATATACAGTATTTACATGCTTTACATATCTCCAGTATCCATAGATTTGTTGTCCTATACTCAGTACTCCATGCTTTACATGTATATTCAGATAGTTTATCACTCCTAGTCATGAAACTTTGCATGTCAGCCTACCTCATTTAGCATACCAGTATATTTAAAGTACTGATTGCATACCTTTTCTTTTGTGCTATGATGTATCATATCATAGGTGTTGACGTTCAGTTTTCGGATCATATTTAGTCCCACAGATCATATTAGTACACTAGCAGTGGTGAATCCTCATCATCTGAGGATAGATTATATTACTTCATGTCTTTATCTCAGTAGTTAGTAGAGTTAGTTAGGGGCCAGTCCCATCAACTCTCAATCAGTCGGTTATAGAGGCTTTTTAGACATTTGAGTTAGTTATTCAAATTTCCAGTTAATATGTCAGTAGATCAGTATTTTCTTAGATTTGGACAGTTGTTTTCTATAGATTTATATTCCAGTATTAATTCGGTAATAAAACCTTATGGCAATGTCAGTTACTCTTCCGCATTTATGATATTATTATTTAGTGCTCATAACAGGTACCAGCTCATGGGTTAGCTTGTGGTCCCTCGGTATTGTAAGCACCATATGACGACTAGGGGGTAGTCCCGAGTCGTTACACAAAGTCTCCCAAAGATTTGGGGAACCAAGGCTGCCATTTTGGAAAACGAAGATCTTCACAACATGACATATGACGAACTATGAGGTAACCTTATTGCATATGAAAAAAATTAGAATAACGGGTACCACAAGGAGAAGAAAAAGAAACCAGTAGCCTTCAATGCTACTCCAATCAAAGAAGTGGACATTCTTAAAGAGGCCAACAGTGAAGGAATGGCTCTTATAAATCGTGGAGTAAGGAAAATCATAAGATAGAGACAGTGAAGATCCTAAGAAACCAAGAATAATGATTTGACCAGAAAAGATAAACGTTGCTATTACTGTGGAACGCCTGGCCACTTCAAACAGAACTGTCCAGAATTGAAAAGTAAAACATCTAGGAAAAACCAAAATTTTAGAGCTTGGAGTAATGAGGATGAAACTAAATAAGAAACAGAGCTCGCTAATATATGCTTTATGGAAACAGGTGGACCTAACGAGGTAAGATAACACGACTGTCATAACTGTAATACTCTTGAATCCAACTTGGATATGATAACCGACGAGCTTTAAAAGTCATAGATGAATACAATAAACTAGCTCAAGAGAAGATGAGTTGTGAAGCTCGATTTAAACAAAAAATCAAAGAGGAACAACGAAACTGGCAAATAGAAATAGAAGCATGCCAAATTGAAATCAACCTGCTTCATGAAGAGCTTGATGATGGAAAAATAAGATTAAACAGTATTACGACTTCCTCAAACCATAGTTTCATAAGATCAAATTCATTTAAAAACTATTCAAGTTTCTCATCAAGGTCGTTTAAATAAGCTAAAACCTCATTCTCCTCTCGAGGACCCATTTGTTTTATCTGTGGATGGAGAGGGCACAAATCCTATAGTTTTAGGCATAAGCCTAAAAGTCTGTGGATTTGGAAGCCCAAATAAAGCATATCTAACCCACAATGACCCAAAACCGCTTGGGTATCCAAGCAGAACTAAGCTCTTATTTTGCAGGAACATGTCCACAAAATCTATAAAAGGGAAGGATGGATAACGGATGTTCCAGGAGTATAGCCGGAGAGAAAGGGATCTCTTCTATTTTAAAAAATATATATGGAAAAGTAGTCAGATTCAGTGACTATGCCGGAGGCAATATCACCAAAGTCGACTATGCCCTCCTGAGAGTTAGCACTTGCATCTGAAACGATGTACATAGATGAAGATAGGTTCCCTCCAAGAGGGCACTGACCTCAATAAAATCTCCAACAAGTTCAGAATCAATACGAATTATCTTTATCAGTTGCTACCCTCAAATGTTTAAACTACCTCATATGGGTTTAATCATGAAGAAATTTCTTATGAACAAAACCATGTTTTTTGAAATTAAGTAACTTTTTTTTAAAAAAGGTCAATTTGATAAAAGCCTAAGTCATTAAATAATTCTTTTTATGTTTTAATATTATTCTTGATAATTCTAACATTTTTTTTTGAGAAACTCTATTCTGATGAAAGTTTCCATCACATGAGCGATGCTCCAAATTCATGACTCATCAAGGAACAATATTTAGTTGACTCGCCAACAATTGAAGGAGTATATATAGCCTTTTGAAAGTTGCTACACTGAAATTCAATGAATCGTGCATCAACGAGTTGATTCTATTTTTTTAATATGTGACAATACTGTGTTGTTAGTCTATCTATGCATTCGGGGTAAAACATATTGACATTAAGCATCATTCTACTCGTGATCTTGTAGAAAGTTGAAATTTTTTCTTTTATTGCTAGAAGAAAGATCTTGACTTTCCAGAAAAATATTTGGCATTAATGTTTTATGAGTTATATTTTTGGACACAAATCTTTTTACTTAGTTCAATTCATACCTTTTTCACCAAAAAGTTTTATTTTAAGAGGAAGTCATTATTAATTCACCGTTTCCCACACCACCAAACTTTTCTCTTCCCCATGCAGTGTCCTTTCAACTCCATCAGTTCCCTTTCACTTCACGCCCCTTCAGATCTCCATTCTTATCCTTTCTGAATAGTCGCCTCCCCTAGATTTTCTTAACCGGCTTTCTTTCTCACTTACCTCTTTTTTCTCCTCTTTCAATCTATCTCTTCCCTTTTTTCCCCTTTTATACTCATTCATCCCTATCTTTCCTACTATGACAAAAACCCGATCAATAGCTAATCTCACCAAAACTTTTCTTAATCAAAATTCCTCCAACTTTGACCCTATCCTTCTCTCTAATCCTTTGAAGAAGCCTCCTCTCACTCTATCCTATCAACAGTGTCCAAAAAATATACCGCCTCTAGTCTCTTGTAGTCCTCTAACAAAAGAAGATACTCTTTTTTGGAGTCTCTTCCTCTAGAGGACGTGCATAAGTTATGGACTATCACTCACAAGGAGAAGTTTCTCACCTTCAAGAATCTCTCTGTTGTTCCTGGTCGAGTAATTAATCTCTCTCTCTAATGCCCCAAATCTGGTACCCAAAATGCTACATGGTGCCCATGACCCCTAAGGACCACAAGCTAATCCATGATCGATATCTGTATCAGAGTACTATATGATATACTGTATAAATGCGAAATATAAGTTATAAGGCCATAAGGTTCAAAACTGTAACATGTCTGATAAAATAATATCTGAACGAGGCATAGAAATACCCAAAACTAAAATAATCTGTCTGAGCATACTATAGTCTGAAAGCCTCTAACTGTCTGAATAAGGAGTTAATGGGACATGTCCCCCAACAAACTCCAACTACTAAAATAAACTAAGTAATTAAATAATAAAGTAATGATCATGTCCTCGAAGGATGAGGACTCATTACTGACTCTGACTGCTAGAACTGGAATATTACTGATGCTCTAGAGCTCGTGCTTCTAAACCTATGGTATAAAACACCATAGCGCAAATGCGTCAGTATGTTAAATATACTGGTATGCAAATAAGGTAGGCTGAATGCAAAGAGTTCATATGCTTGAACAATACTAACTGACTGTATAACATGAACGTGAGAATACATATATGCATACATAACTGTAACTGAGGTCGTGACAAGACTAAATATTAAGTTCTGACTACTGAATATACTAATAACATGGATTTATTGATATCTGAGTTTACTAGTAACTGATAACTGAAAGACTATTTTTAACAGTCCTGATTATAAATAACTGATATAAGTGTTATACGGAGCTGGATGACTGTATCTGACATTTCTAAAATCTATATAACTATCTGAGTTCTTTACTAAAGTGGGTGACTGTATCTGACAGTCTTGAATTCTGATGGAACTAGCTGAGTTTTGAACTAAGTTGAGTGACAGTGTTTGAGAGTACTAATTTCCTTAGAACTGGACTGAGTTCTATTCTGAAGACTGGATCTGAAACTAAAATTGTGGGAGGTAATCATCTAACTGACATGCCCCAAATTTGAACTGGTGGGGTCCAATCTGTAACCCCAGCTGGAAGGGTGTCAGTATCGTACCACGGGTAAAGACAAGCTATGAGTAAACCCTCTCTGATAGGGAGCTCTTCCATCAACCCCTTCTATAAGGAAAACTCAAATAAGATGTATAGTCCCTAGACTCGTCGGGATACATCTCAACCTATGCTGGCTACGTAGTTCTGGAATGCAGGGATTGCTACTAAGGATCACACCCTCTACTGGCTAACAGTATGTGTCCTCATCCCTGGGTTCACTCGGTGCTGAATCCTACTCCCAACTGAATAGACACAAAACTGATTTCCTAGTTCATACTAGGATGGACTGATCTATTGCTGATTTTACTAATTAACTAGATTGAACTGAGTTCACTGGATCTCTGTTGACTGATGAAATACTACTAAATTCTATTAACTGAAAGAATGCTACTGAGTTCTGCTAGCTAACTGAGTTTACTAAGGTCTGAACTAAATACTACTAAAACATGATGATTGATTGAGATCACTGAGATTCTAAAGATTACTAAGATTACTAAATGGAACTGGACTGATACTGAGTTTACTGAATTTTCCTGAGTCATATGACTAACTGAATTCTACTAATCATGGCTTGACTGAGAGTATCATGAAAACATAACACTGGCTCTAGGCACACAGCTAAATTTTTAGGTATTTAATACCCCCAAGACTCGATAGCATAAAATTAAATCATGGTACAAGCTTGAAAGGACAACAATGGCTACATATATCCATAATTCATTGACTAAGACATTTCATCAAACATTTTACATGCACTAACTTGTACATGAATGGATATTTCATAATAACATGCTATGAAGGCACTATTTTCTTCATATAGGCATTTTATCAAACACGTGGAGAGCATGCTTTGGTCATGCAATAATCAATAAATCAAATTATCATGGCTACATAATTCAACTTGCAAATTGAAGGTTTTCTCATGAATATTATGAAAAACATCACATACTAGGAACAATCATTAGAACATGTAATTTGAAACATGAATCAAAACCCAATAATAACATAAACATGAATTTCAATTCAACTAAATCATGAACATTCATAAATACAAAATCTTTGGATTTTGAAAAGAGATTCTTGAGCTTCATGGGTGAAAGGGACCCATGGATCAACACTTGACATACCTTGATTGCGAGTTTCTTGAAGTTCTTAGAGGGATTCTTGAGATTTGCTTTTGAAAATTGGGGCTAGGGTTTTCTATCTTTGAGATAGAGTGATTTGTTTCTTGAGAGATATGGGTAAACAATAAGATAATAGGTCTTTTTAGGGTTTAATGTCGTGTATAGGTTGATTTGGAGTTTTTGGAATTTACCAAACAACCCCTAAAATTAAATGATGAAACCTGAAAAAAAATCCCAATTTTACATGCTGGCGCGACGCTGTGAAATCGCGCCAGCTCATTAGAAACTGGACAATTGGGAAACTGGTTGGTGGTAGGATGCGGTGGATATCACGTTGCCACCTTGGTTGGGAACTAGAATGGCACCGCGATGCGGTGGAAGCGCATTGGTGCACTAGAAATTGATAATTATGAAATCGAGCCTTGGTGTAACTCGCTAATATCGCACAGGCTCACTGGTTTTTGACGAATGCCATTTTTGCTGGCTCCACAACGCGCTAAAGTACCAGGTGGTACACTGTCTTACTAAAATGGCTCTAACTCTCTGCCTGGGTGTCGGATTTGGGCGAATTTGGTATCGATGGAAAGCTTATTCAATTTCCCACACAAAAAAAGTCAAAATCTTGAAAATTTCACATGTATAAAAGTGGATTTATCTTTTAAAGCAAGTCTTTAACATTTTTTGGACGAATTTAAGTTAGATAGAAGTACATGGTATTACACTCTCCTAAAGGAATCCCACTACAATATCGATCACTTTCTCAAAGCTCAACACTTGTCGATAATGTTTTGCCTATGTGGATTGAAAGTTTTTGAAGATCCCATCCGCATGTTCTTCACGAATCTTTGTCTTTCCCCTGACAGCGGGGAACTGGAAACCCTGGTTCTTGGTACTCGTATTATTCTAAATGACTTTTTATTTGAGAAAGTATTTGACACTAAATTCTCGAGTGTTGTTCCTTTCATGAACGACACCTGGCCGAAGAATTTTAAAGCTTGTTTTGATAAAGCAAAATAGACCGCCTTAGATCCTGACTCAAACAGCAACTCTTTTGGTCCTCTATCCCTCAGTTTCTACAATAGGATTTTAGATCATATCATTGCAAACACCTTGATTCCTCGAAAAGGATCTCTTAGTAATATGACTTATAGAGATGTATTTATACACTACTGCCTGATCAAAAAATACAAAATCAACTGGAGCACCTGGATTCGTGAATACACGATAGAAAATGCAACTGGCTCTCATGCCTCGGCGAGTCTACCATATGGTTTGCTTATCACTAGAATTTTTCTTCACTATAGAATTGACATTTCAGCCTATCTAGTGGTAGAAGTCTCTGCCACCTATGATTCAAAGACCTTCGCAATAATGGGCTATGTTTTGATTAAAAAAGAATGGTGTAAAAAGGTGACTGTCAAAGGCTCATCTGACACATCTAGGGTAAGTAAACCTGTGCCTAAATCTATGTCCTATGAAGATAAGGAGACTGAAGAACTTAAGAGCAGGCTCATGGCCATCAAAAAAGGAATATCCAGCATCAAGAAGTCGACTACCAAGCTACTACAGTAGGGCAAAGAGACAGGTATCGACATAGGCAAAGTGTGATTCTCTCTTTATGGTTTTAAATAGGAAGGAGTGAGAGTATTTAACAGAATGTTCTCCCAAGTTGATTCCATCAAGTCTGAATCTTCCTCCTCCTCAAATGAGCTTGCTATCTGTATTCAGAACTCTTACTTCAAATTTATCAAAAGTGTTGAGAAATCTTATGATCGTTTTTGCTCTAACATGCACAACACTCTTACTTATTTCCTTGCTAAATGACGCTGAGCTCTTTCATTCAAAAGAGGGTTTGTCCCTTCTCGTACTCTAGCCTATATAAAGACACTACATACTCCTACTCTGACGTGTTTTTGCTGCCACTTTCTCCATAACTTTGTATGTCTAGTATTCTATGTTTTGTGGCTTGTTATTTTCTTACTGTGTTGTGTTTTTGCTCTATCCTTTTCCTTGTTTTGTGGCTTGGTATATTATTTTTATTGTGTTGTGTGTTTGGTCTATCCTTTTTTATTATATCAAAAGGGGGTAAAGATGTGTATCAGTTAACATGACAGGGGAAGAGCAAGATAAGGGAAACAAGTCAACTATCATCATATCAGAGTCAACTTCAGCCACTAAGATAGAAAGTCAGGGGGAATTATCTAGCATCTTAACACCATCTTAACAGGGAAGTCAACCGATGTTTACTCGTGTTTGTCATTATGAAAAAATGAGGAGATTGTTAGCCTCTAAAGTATATGTTTTAATAATGACAAACTAACAAGTGGATCTTTACAGGATATTAAAGACTATTGATAAAGGAAGCAAGCTCCAGGAATGGAAAGATATCCAATCATAAAAAGAAGGATCATGGCACTCAAACAATATGGCAAGAAAATCAATCAAATATCTCAGAAATGGAAGAAGAATTATTATCCCAGAATCACGATCTCTATCCCAGAATTATGGCGGAATAGATAAATCAGAAGATCAATCAGGAAAAAATAAGCAAAAAGAAGGAAGGCCATAATCGTTACATGAACATCAATCTAAACAAGACTGAAAGAAAAATATATCACAGACATATCTGATATGGACGTGATCCAAAGCCGCATTTGGACATATCAAACAACTATATTCCTCAATCAAGGAATCAATTTAAATCCTTGATTAAGAAGAAATCTCTTGGGTTTCCTTATGAAGAGTAGCAGTCGAAGAAAATAAAAGATAAATACTGAAGACAGACACGGGTTACGCAACTTCAAGGAGAAAATTCAAAGTGTCTCATTCGTAGTCTTACAAGGCTTTGTAACTTTTAGTTTACAATTGTTATATAAAGTGTAGGATCTAGTCAACTTTGTAACATCAACTGAAGCTGTGTCACAAGATTTAAAGAGCAAAATAAGTCTTCAAAACTTATTTCCTATCATTGTACTCGAGTCCAACATTCAACGATCTAAGAAAACTTTAAAACCCAAGGGGACTGAAAGTAGGCACCACATTGGTGTTCCGAACCAGGATAAATTTTTGTGTTATTACTTTATATTTTGTTTATGTGCTTAAATATTTTAAATCTAATCTATTTGTGAAGTGCACTAATCTACAGGCGAGTCAACTGTAAGGAGTCAATAGTTGACTCACAGAAAAATTTTAATTTACCCCCCCCCCCCCCCCCCCTCTTGCATTTCACATAGGGTGTTCTTCCCTAAAGAACTCCTGAAGGTAATCTATTAATCAAGAAAGTAGCATTTAGAATCCACTCACCCCAATAGATTAGAAGCACCTAGGAATGAAATAACAGTGCTCTTGTAATTTCAAGTAAGTGCCTATGCTTCCTTTCAACTATCCCATTCTGTTATAGGGTAGTAACACATGAGATCTGATGAATAATTCTGTGTGAATTTGGGAAATTTGATGTTGCTTCACTTTTTCCTAATTTCATAATATTATCAGATCTAATTATCTTTATGTTAGACTTGAACTGACTTTCAACCATTTACAAGAAACTTTGAATAACAGAGAAAGCATTATTTTTAGCACTTAAATAAGTATGCCCATATTGTCCTACTATAGTAATGTACTTTAGTTAGGAAATATCTATAGTTGTTATAAGTATGTACTTTATAGTTCACCATATATCAATATGAATAAGATCAAAGTTTACCTTAGTTGTAATCTGACTAATGGGAAAAGGCAATCTAGACTGCCAAGCTTTTGGACAAATATCACAATAATAGTTGAAATGAGAAGGAATAGAATTGAACCTGACATTTTTCATTGATGAATAAGGCATATGCCTCAGTCTTACATACCATAACCTTACATCATAAGAAACATTTGAATATACTGGATAAGATGCAAAAATTAAATTAGGGAAAAAATTGAACTACTAATGCTAGAACTTGTATGAGACTCCAAAGAGAGATTCTAAATAATACTAAGTTGATTGAGAATGGACTGTAGAAAATAAAGACCTTCTTTTGATTTACCAAAAAGTTGAGACCTCTTCAATAAAGAGCCCTACAACAAACAACTATTAGAATTGAAAGAAATTGTATAGTTTAATTGATTACTGAATTTATGGACAGGCAAGAGATTATACTTTAAACTTGAAACCTATAAGGCATTGTGTATAGTCATATCAGAAAATAATTGCACACTTTCTATATTTGTAATAATTGTAGAATGAAAGTTAGGTAGATTGATGTTCATTGGAACCTTAAGAACAAACAATTTGATATAAAATTTAGAAATTAAACACATATGTTCAGAAGCTCCTAAATTCATGATCCAGGAGTTGGAGCTGAAACTTGAAAAACAAGTCCTAAAGTACTTTAGAATAGCAACAACTATTGTATTTGCATTGATTTCAGTTCTTGCATTATTGACTAATAACTTCTGTAGTTTTATATGCTTTATCTTTTGAATAAAGTGATTGAATTACTTCTTGTTGAAATGTTGGTTGATCAGATCCATGTAAGCTCTAGAATTATTTTCCTTCATACTTGGAGATGCATTTCTTCTAATCAGTCCTCCACCATTCTTATCATTTTCAGCACGTGTAAATTGAAAATCCTTAGAAAAATTATTCAATTTAAAGCAATTTTTCATTACATGACATGTCTTTCATAGTAAGTACAAGAAACATTTGGATTATATTTCTCTTTTCCTTTAAATTTCGGGTTGTACCTTGGGCTCTTCCTGACTATTAGTAATTGTACATTCTAGGTAGACACTACCTATTCTAGATCAGTTATTGTGGGTGGTGATGGGAACCTTTGAAATTATTCTTTATTTTTGTTTTGATTAAAACTACCAATCATTAAATATGAGAATCAACAGGAACAAAGGGACTCATATACCTTTTCCTTTTGACTCTCATCTTATAGAATCAGTGAGTAAGCAATGTTATTATTAGGTACGAGTTCGTCATAAAAATGCTACCCCTAGCTTAAACATATGTGTCATTAAGTACCATGAGGAATCGCATAAGCATTTCATCCTCCATAGATTTCTTCAATTTATGTTTACCCTTACAAATACAACACAACTCATTTATCATGTGAATTAAGAAAAGATAACATATACCATAATCTCTTAAACTTTGTGAAATACCCTGCAATATTGTTAGTTCCTTGTACTAATCTATTGAGTTTTTTTTCATGTGAAATAGTTTTTCACCGTTTGATTTACCAAATTTGTATTCTAAACTAACCCATAGATCCTTAGCAGTCCTACAATATATCACACTATCTACTATATCCTTTGAAAGAAAATTAATAAACCAAGATGTTATCATGTCATTGCACTTACTTCATGGATATAGATTCGATGATGTTAAAATTAGTGAAGGATGGGTACCAGTGATGAAACCTAACTTGTTCTTAGCTGACAATTCTATAAGCACTAGTCTCTTCCATCTCTAGTATCCCCTTCCATCAAATGGGTTTATGATCAAATCAATAATAGGTGAATATGAAGAATTGATATAGAAAACATGGTTGATATCAATGGTTTTTGCTGTTACAACACTTTTTGTTGATGATTCAGAATTGAGAACTGATTCAGCAGTCATTCTAGATCTGATGAAAATTTTAAAAATTGATGGTTGATTATTGATTATCATTTTGATAACATGAAGAAAATATAAGAGAAATGCAGAAAATGAGAAACATATATGAAAAATTTCTCCTATGTTTTATTTGATTATCTATCCCTATATACAAGAAAGACTATATGTTGTCCTACTTTTTACTAGCTATCAACTTTATGGAATGCAAGTAACATGAAAAAAAAATAATTAAAATACTATGTATTTACGATTCATATACTTTTACAGCTAAAAACATTAGAAAAAGTTATCAACTTATTTTCGCATTTTGGGTCTGTGTTGAGTTTGTAATTAGTGGTCTGGTCATGTGGTGTTGAAATTTCAACAAGCTACTAGTAATACACAAAACTGACAAATAACTTAGTTGATTGACTATTTGAACTTTTACCTTATTGATGAGGATTCGATTCTCTTAATGTTTTCTTGCAGGACCCCACAAAAATCAAACCAACTCTTTCAAAATATTTTTTTAAAAAAAAAAAAAATTATAATGCAATTACCTTAGATAGTACAAACACAAAACAAGTCAAGCAACAAGTATATATGTGTTTAGGCCTTGTACAGAAAAGAGGAAAAAAACAGATACGGCCTCAATAAATAAGGTTAGCAGTAGAGGGCTAGTTAGAAATTTGGGAAAAGGCTCAAATATGCCACTGAACTATCAGAAATGGCTCATTTATGCTATCCGTTAAAAGTTGGGTTCATTCATGTCATCGCCGCTACGAAACTGGCTCATCCATGCCATTACTTTTAACAGCCGGTTTTAAAAAAACAATTTTGCCACGTGGCAGCATATTAGAGGTCCATGTCAGTTAAAAAAAAAAGAAATTTAAAAAAAAAATTAAATTTTTTTTTGATGCATTAAAAAGAATCTACCCAACTTTTTGATCCATTAAAAATTAGTTTTATCTATGCTTTTAAAATTGGTAGGAAAATGAGATTCTCTAATGTTAAATTTTTAAAAACAGACAGACGATTAAGATTAACTATAAATTTCATGCCGAATAAAAAGACTTACAACCTAGAATCTTGCAAAAAGATCACATCTTAAACAATGCATATGTTCAACAACACCAACATCATAAAACAGATAACATTATTGTTACACTTCAAGTAAAAACATCATATAAATAGTTAAACACCAAGAAATTGTACTAACAACTCAAGAAACTTACTTTTAAACAACCCCAAACTGTTTAATTCTATGAAAAAAAAAGTGGAATTTTACTCAAAAATTGTACTGATGAAAACCCTAAATTTCATGCCGAACACCCATTATTATTTTAATGTTGAAAGTTAAAGCTCAAACCAATAATATGCAAATAAGTATTGTTGAAACATAAACAATGTTATACTAAAGTAAGTAATACCGTGAACATGAATCCTTTGCCATGTAACATAAAATAAACGCAGGATGAATACATAGAGCCATAGAGGGAAGGACATCCTATATGGTGCTTCCTAAAGAAAACAAGCTTTTCGAGTAAATTCCATAACAACGATTAAACACAGCACTCTTCACTAGTCTGAAACATTTTCTTTCCAAGTGATAGATCACGACCACATCCAAATGCGTAAATATTATTTCTTCACTCCATGTCTTGAAGAAAGACGTGATCTTCTAATTAGACCCATAGTTGATCAAATCGATGCTATATTCCTTTATCCAAGTGCAACTTATTTTATCCTTAAGTATCCACAAATCTAGAATTGAACTCCTACGAAAGCGACGTGCGTCTGGCACGCAAAGCATCTCTTTCAAATCCATTAGATCCAGGCCAAAAATACTTTCAAAAGGCGATGGGGATTGTACAGTTGTGAATTTTTCATTTTCAAAGTCAAGTGAAATAATCCGACTAGTATGGGAATAAGGATAACATAGAGTCAACCAATACATACATTCATCTACTAACAAACCTGGCAAGCACGGATGATCAGAAGGTGTGTTTGAAATTTTTTTCCATCTATTCAAAGAAATGCCACCAGATAGCTTATTGAAGCAGTCATCAATATTTGCACAATTCCTTGATATTTTTTTTTTTTGTTAGGCTCCTGCAATATCATCAATATTAGATACTGCACTTGTAATTTTAATAGTTCATTTTTTCTTTTCTACCATAAACCTGAATGATATTTACTAAGTTCAAATTATAGCATGGATATTCAGTTTTATCGTTGATAAAAGACCAATGATAAAAAAATATCACTCAAATAAAGTGAGAATTAATATAAAGTTGGGTGGATTCTTTTTAATGCATAAAAAAAAATTAAATTTTTTTTAAAAAGAAAAAAAAATAACGTGAACCTCTAATATGCTGCCACATGATAAAACTGTTTTCTAAAAATTAACTATTAAAAGTAATTGACATGAATGAACTCAATTTTTAATGAATAATATAAATTAATCATTTCTGATATTGCAGTGACCTATTTGAGTCTTTTTCAAATTTTGACTATGCTGAATTGGCCGGACAGCAGAAGTAGTAGATTAAAAGATAGCAGGTCCAATTTTACATAGGAAACCAACCACCTCCATCGCTACATATTACTTACTTAAACAACCTTTCCTATCCTATAAAAATAAAAATTGTCTTCGCAAGCAAAAAGTCGAATTCATTGAGCTACCGCCGCTTCAACAAAATCATCTCTCTCTTTAAGTATTTTTTCCTCTCTTGTTCACCGTTTGTGTAGAAGGAAGTAGTAGCGTTCAAGATGAGTTACAACAACGATCCGTGAGTTTCTTCTTCTCTTTTTCTTTTTGCGGGGAAAAAGGGTTAGGTTTCGATTGTTTCTTTTTTGATTTATTGGTTGTGTTTTTGCCCTTTTTGTTGAATTTTGGATGACCCTTTTTCGTTTCGATTTTGATTTATTTTTTGTATTTTGCCCCTTTTGGTCGATTTGGGTCGTTTTTGGATGACCCTTTTGGTGAACCGGAGTTTCTGATTATGGATTTCAGCGGGATTTTTGTGATTTTCGGTCGATTTGGGTTGTTTTTGGATGACCCATTTCGGTGTTTTGTTGAGTTAGCTTTTTCAGGGTTGTGAATTGATCCAGATTTGTGTGGATTTTTGTGTTTTTTTTTTGTGGGTTATTCGATTTTTGGATGATCCGTTTTGGTGATTTAGTTGAATTAGCTTTTATGGTTGATGAATTGATCCAGATTTGATTGGCTTTTTGTGTTTTTCTTTTTGTGTGGGTCATTTGGTTTTGGATGGTCCATACTGATTGCGTTGAATTTAGGGTTCTGATCATGAATTGATCAGAAAGTTTGTGGCTTTTTGTGTTTTTTTTTCCTCCGGTGGGTCTGAATCAATTTTGGATGACTCTTTTTGTTTGTGATGAGTTGAATTGGGAATTCTATGCGTGTGTTGCTTTCTTATGATCTATTTTGAACAACAGATAAAATTGTGGTTTCTAATGATGATTTTATCTGGATTTTTTGTTATCTTTTTGCGAGATCCCTGTTGTGTGATGAGCTGAATTTGGGTTACAGATGGCGTATTGATTGGGAATGTTTTCATCTTCCAGGTACGTAGATGAGGAAGGAGAGGCATTGGTGGACTTTGATGAGGATGTCCGATCAGATAATGAGCAACAAGAACACTTCCTTGGTGACAATCTGGACGATGACGATGCGTGGGATCAGAGACAGCGAGAACGGTCACCGACCCCCGTATATGATGATCCTAATAAGTCTAAGCCTAGGAAGAGGTTGGTTAAGAAATCTTCGGCTAGAGAGAACACACCTGATATTGGTATAGGAGATGAGGATTCTTATGGCGGTGCTGCTGCTGATGACATGGTCAGCATTGTGCGTGATGAGTCGGACGGCGGTGGTCCTTCATCATCCTCTGCCGGTGGTGGGAAGAGGAAGAGGTATGGTATGGAGTTTAGTGAAGAGAAGAGGAAGGAGAAGAAGAGGAGAGAGAAAGGAGAGAAAAAGCTAAAGTTGAGAAAAAATGGGGGTTACTCTGGAGGAAGCAGGTTAAAGGACCAGGAGGGTGATCAGGAGATGAAGGAGATGTGGGATACCATAGCTGGTGGTGACTCTGAGGTTGGTGGCCCATATCTCTGTTGTTATTATGTTTCCAATAGTTTTTGTAACTCTTAAAACTCTTTCTTTTCCTTTTGGGCAATCCTGACTTAAATATGAGTTGTTGAAGTTCCTTTCGGGAAAAGCAAGAGTTAATAATAATGATAGTTTAGTCTCTAGAAGCTAATAGAGTTGAATGGATATCCGAATTGAAGGTAGTTTGGTTTTAATGAAATGTTAGTGATGTGTTCGTTTTCAAATGTGTAGGATGACCAAGAAGGTCCAAAAACGCTGGATGATGATAACTTCATTGATGATAGTGGCGTGGATCCAGCTGACAGGTATGGAAGCGACAATGAACCACATTCTCCCAGCAGTGCTCCACAGGTAGAAATTGGGATCCTTGTAGTTCTTGCTATATTTTTTAAATCATCACTTCCCAATATTGCAGTTGCTTTATGCACGAGGTTTAGTAAAAATCTAAGGAAGGGTTCTGTTTTCGGAGCTTTCTTGCTTTTATCTTGAGTGCTTCGGTGCCTGTGAAACCAATTGATGATTTGGTTGATACATTTGTTCTTATTTGAATCTTTTCAGGCTGAAGAAGGGGAAGAGGATGACGAAATCAAGCAGCTCTTCAAGGGAGGCAAGAAGAAAAAGAAAGCTGAAAAGAGTGCAGCAGAAATCGCATTGCTAGTAGAGAATGTTATGGCTGAGCTGGAAGTTGTTGCAGAAGAGGATGCAGAACTGAATAGACATTCCAAACCTGCTATAAATAAACTAAAAAAACTCCCTCTTCTCATAGATGTCCTGTCTAAGTGAGTGAACTTGTCATTTATTTTTCATGGCAGTAACTGAATTTGTATTTTGAAAACTAATCTGTACACTCACACTTCCAATTTCTTAATTTGCAGGAAGCAACTTCAGCAAGAATTTTTAGATCATGGAGTGTTGACTCTTTTGAAGACTTGGCTTGAACCCCTTCCAGATGGTAGCCTGCCCAATATAAACATTCGTGCTGCAATCCTGAAGATCCTTTCTGATGTATGACCATGGTTTCTAGATTCATGCTAGTTATTTATCTGATTGCAGTAATGTCGTCTGACTTGACACTTCTATGTTTTATGTCCTGTAGTATCCAATTGATCTTGAGCAGGCTGATAGAAGAGAGCATTTGAAAAAGAGTGGTCTCGGAAAGGTACCTTTCACGTAGAAGTGGTAACGTAATAGCTTTCAAGATGGATGCATAAGGGGGAGACTTATTGTTCACTTGCTTGTTGGATGCAGGTTATTATGTTTCTCTCGAAGTCCGATGAGGAGACTACATCTAACAGGAAACTTGCTAAGGATTTGGTTGACAAATGGGTAAGTTGGATTTAACTATTTATTATTTTCTTCATTCCCTTTGTGAAAGGAAATATAAAAGGAGGGATTCTCTGTTGGGGTCCTGGCTTTCTCCATTTACTGGTGTGTGAACAATCTTTGGCTGCTAATAGCTGAGTTGGTTTTCAAGTTCATTACTGTATCTGGAGAATATGTTAGGCAATATCTTTCCAGCTATAGCTTATTGTCATTCAGCTATATAGCTTTTCTGGGGTGGTTGGAGATTGCAACTCATGCTGTGAAGCTATGTATATGGTATTTCGAAATAAAATGGTTTATAGGATTTTTTTCTTTTTGGGTAGGTCATATCTTTCTAATAGAATATAGTCCTTATATGTTTATATTTAAAAGAGGGTATCTTCTTACTGGAAGATCTTCCACCTATAAGATCGCTATAATTATGATCTTCTTGTTTGTTATTGCACAGAATAGGTGCTTATCAATGTGTAGAAACTGAAATTTGATTATGTTTGATCCAGAGTCGACCAATATTCAAAAAGAGTACAAATTTTGAAGACATGAGAAACTTTGAAGATGAGAGAGCTGCTCAATACAGGCGGCCTTCCTTGAAAAAGTATGTAATATTTTCAGTTCTTCTATTGGTCCTCATATCCGTTGTACAAGAAGTCTGAATCTTTACCATCCATAACTATATTTTCTATCTTGTCACAGACCCATGAATAAAGCATCAGGAATGGAATCCAGAGACGATGACCTTGACTTGGCTGGATTTTCACAGTAAGATGCTCCAATGTTGCACCTTTTGATCCAAGTATATCTTTGAATTGGGTGCTGTCTGCTGCGTCTTTACTTTTCTCAAGGTTTAATATGCTTGCAAATCTGCAGAGGCCAAAAATCTGGTCAGTCATCTACCAGACAACTTACATCAAGGCCTGAAGCAATGTCAATGGATTTTGTGGTGCGTCCCCAGTCTAAGATTGATCCTGAAGAAGTTAGGGCCAGGGCTAGAGCAATGGTTCAAGACCAGCGCCGGATGAAGGTGTGTACCTATTGCCAAGTCAATTTGTATTTATATTATTTTCTTCGCTTTGCTCTCGTCCATCTTAGGTTCTTCGCACTAGAGGTATGTAAGAACAAAAGGGGGTGCTTTATACGATGGAGCTATTGATACCCTTGTCAGAAGAGCCAGTAATAGTTTTCTACTTAAAAAATGAAGTGCTCAATTTGACGTTGGATCTTGGAAATTCCTCTTTACTATTATGCTCTTGTGAAATCCTTTAATTTGGAGGAAATGATGTAAATTGTAAGGCTGGAGTTTCTGCTAGTCCGTGCATTCAGCGAATAGATCTTGTTGTGCACAATAACCTGATATTAATCATCCTCTGTACTCTCTTCTTTTTGGGATTGTATCATCCTCTGTATAACTATTTTAACCATCTGGAGTTTGATTTTGTTATGATGTTATTTCCTTTGCTGCTACATATTAGGAATTGCTTCTCATCTAACACTTGAATATTGTTATGTTCATTGCAGATGAATAAGAAACTGCAGCAGTTAAAAGCACCAAAAAAGAAGAAACTCCAAGCTACAAAACTCAGTGTGGAGGGTCGTGGCATGGTGAAGTACCTCTAGGCTCTATTTATTGTGCTTGCCCTTAATAGGGTAATTTGGGTCAGCTACACAGCAGTTCAATGCACTGGAATATGGGTGTTCTTCTGAGATCAGTATCTGGACAGTGGCTAATCGAAGTGCCTTGTGAATGTGGGACATGTACATCATTTTTGAAACTAGTTTGAGGGCTTCTAGTATGTTGTGCTACTGATCAGACGCCATGATTAGTGGTGTCGTATGTTATTTACTTGTATTATTCCTTCCTCAGCCGCCTCCTGAGGATGTCATCTTCAATGTAATATGTTGGCATGTCAGCTAAAAACCAAATAAAGATAAGGTAGCTGATACTCATTAGTTTCGTTTCCCAGTTCCCAAATAAGTTCCAAGTCATTAATGTAATGGAAGTCATGGCTGTTACTACGGGTGATGCAACTCGGAATTAGTTATTGCCGTTTGGACTGTAGTATGATGTTTTCCTGAATCTCTTTTGCCAGGGGTTCTGCCCTTTCATAGTTTCATTTATTTGTTAGTTATAACTATAGAATGAGTTGAGAAAAAAGACCTCATTCTTTTCTGAAGGCAAAATGTACTTTTTCCTGTAAGATTAAGCAAAGTATTGTTTCGTATCATATATTGCTCCAAATTGACTTAGCCATGCTTTTCGGACAGACCTATAGTATCAACTGTTGTTCATCGGTGAGTGCTGGAAATGGTGCACTTTTTGGCAGGAAGTGTCCTCTCAATAGGCTTACAGCCTTGCCTTGCTTGAACCTGAGTGCTGGAAATGGTGCACTTTTTGGCAGGAAGTGTCCTCTCAGTAGGCTTACAGTCTTGCCTTGGGTTTATTGAGGAGTCATAGTTAAACCGAAGAGAGAGACTGAATATTTGGTCCCTCTTAGTTTCTGGTAAATCTGATATTTGTCCTCTTGATATCCAACTTCACCGAGTTCTTTGCCTAGAATGCAACCAAAATTAATATAATATTCTACACGCTTTGCTTGTATTGAGATGGAAACATAAAAGATAATCTAGATAGCATTCTCGCAGGCACAAATTTTGGGAACTCTGATACTTGCCTAAATAACATTTTCTGTAGTTACAAAAGGTCTTCAGCCATATACTTTCAGCAGACCTATGACAAGTTAAAATAATGCACTAAAGGCATAGTTGAACTAAGGTTACTTTGATCGAACGGGACCGTGGTCTCTAGATCACCCTCCGTGGACATAAGCCCACCTGGAATGACCAACTATTTAAGTTGGAGTACTGCACAGAAAATAAGAGTCAAACTCGTGAATACAATGGACTTTTAAGTGGGTTAACAAAGTAGATTTTGATTGTTTTTTCTCATTTCTATTAAAAAAAATATATGCTGACCATAATAGAATTTCTCATTTATGTTAAAGATAAACTCCAAACTTGTTTAATATTTATTTTTGTTGGTGAGAGGGTTGTTTTGGAGAAATGTATGTCCTAGGCTCCTAGCCTCTCAAGTTTGATTTCAGGCCTGGCAGTTCATTTATAAAATACTACTACTATTCTCGTTGTCAATACTTATCAATACAAATCCACTAACGACACGCTAGTTCCTTGTTTTAAAGTACTCTAAAATTTATGCTGACATTAAAAAGGAGAAAAAAAGGTGATACATAGCAAATGAATTACCAAAACGAATAGTTTAGTTATAATGGTGTAATCTATCATATACAATAATAAAGGTAAGTTTCATTCTCAACATTTGCATCCTCTTATACATTAAATAAATAAAACATTACAATTCTCAACATTTGCATCCTCTTATATATTAAATAAATAAAACATTATTTAATATCATTTATCTATCCTACAAAATATTATTTCAAAAAATTTTTATTCCAACGTAAGAAAATATGGGTGAGATGGAATATAGAGGTGGGGAGGAAACGATATCTTAAAATGTTATTTATGTAACTTGTTTACTCTATTTCGTTTATAGAAGACATTTTTTAAAGTAAAATTTTCAAGAGATATGTTTTTTCAAAATAATTGATCGTTAAAAAAGATTGAAGAATATTTTGTTTTCCTCTGTGGCGAGCATAACCATCAATCATACTCCCTCCGTTTCGAATTAATTGGTCGTTATAGACTTGGCACACCCATTAAAAAAATATTAATTAGGTGCTTATTTATCAAATTGACCTTATTAATTATGATTTGAATATATAAATTTGAATAAATATATTTTATTTAGTCATTTAATATCGAGGATAGTATAAAAAAAAAAATTCCCTTGATTTGACAATTAAATTGAAACAAATAACGGAGGGAGTAGTAATTGTAATAACAACAGTTGAGAAGGCATTATTTTAACATGTCGTAGTGCAAAAAAGGGAGTGAAGCTACTTTGAACATTATAAAAGGAATGTCAAAAGTGGAGTGCTGGTGGTTGACATCGTTGTTGCCGCCCCGCCATACTCATTTCTCTCTTCAAATTCTTGAGCTTCCTCCTGCACACTTGCAATTCCAAACGTATCTTCTTCTTTCTCTCTTCTCTCTCTATTGCTGATACTCCTTTCAATCTCAAGTCCATCCAATTTGCTGATTGATAATTGTAAATTTGTGAAATATTTGCTATTTCCTCTTTCTGATTTCAGTTATTCTTCCATTCCTTGGTTAGGTGACACATCACCTTGTAGTTTTTCTTCACTGAGTTTGTATTTTAGATGATCAATAATCAGTGGTCTCTTGTCAATTTGAATTTAATCCGGTTTATCTGTATGGAACTGTATTAATACAGAACTGGGAGCTACTGAATTCATTTTTTTTTTTTGACATTGTAAATTGTGAAAGATTTGATATTTTCTCCTCTAATTTCATTTCACATTAAGTAAGTAGGGGTGTGTGTGTGTGTATGTGTGTGTATATCTTTCCACAGTATATGTTTAGTTAATATAAATGTATAAGTTTCAAGTGTATATTGGGTTCGAAACTGAAGCAATGTGCCTGCCCATCTGATCAGCAGATCATTTTCAGGAAAGTCAGCTCTTTTTTTATTTTTTTATCCGTGGTGTCCGGTCCAGGTTGCGTGCACCTCGACTAATTCCACGGGGTACATGCCACGTCCACCAGTAACAGGTACCACCAGGCAACTTTTTCCACGAAGGGTATCCTAGTGTTTGTTTCTATTGGGAATTGAACCTGAGTCCTCATGGTGTTCAACACACTTTATTGAACCACTAGGCCACACCTTTGGGTACCAGTTTCTTGTATTGCTTCTATTGCTTCTGTCATGATTTTAGTGAAAGTACAAGTTAAATGATAAGAGGGTGTGGAGGTCTTGTATTAGAGTAGAAGGTTAGTAGGGATGGAGTGTTATCTTGCTTTTCGAGGGGTTTAGCCTTATTCTTATAGTTTCTTGCTTTTTATCTCTGTCATCATATGTTGTTTATTGTGTCTAGGTTATCGCACTATTCTGTGGTTGTTGCTGTTCCATTATTAATTGCTTTGTTTTCTTCACTGTCATTTTCCCTTTTTCATACCTACTTTGATATGTTGTACTGGAGCCTAGGGTCCTCCGAAAACAACCTCTCTACCTCCACAAGGTAGGGGTAAGGTCTGCGTGGACTCTACCTTTCCTAGACCCTATTTGTGGGATTTCACAGGGTACATGTTGTTGTTGTTGTTTTGAACTGGCATTATTTGCTTTCGTTTTAGTGAAATCAAATCAAGGATCTCTGTTTCCTTTGATTGATACTTTTGCTGTTTAGTATCAGCGTTAATTGGGCCTGCATAGAGTGAAATTGTTTCAAATGATTCATATAGTCTATGCCCACTTTGTTTCGGATTGACCTGTCAAATGAATGCTTAGTATCATACATTAGTTTTTTCTTTTTCTATTTACTTCTTCACAGTCAAATATTAAGGATGCAATCTTTTCTTTTTTTCTCCTGCTTCATTTTCTCTTTATCTTTTTCCAGACAATGAGTAGGTCTTTTTTGTAATTCTGGATTGCAGCTAATCTCTGTCAAGAAACAGTTGCTCGGTTCATCCAAGAAAGAATTAAAAAGAAATGGCTGTGTAAGTGTGTTTACTTGATCTTCGAATGTGTCCATTTGTATATAAGCTTTTGCATAAGATGTGTCTAATTGCAATTGCTATTTATGGTTAAATAGTGTAGCCTCTGCTCCTGGAAAGGTTCTGATGACTGGAGGTTATCTTGTTTTGGAGAGGCCAAATGCTGGTATTGTACTGAGTACAAACGCTCGTTTTTATGGTATTGTGAAGCCACTTCACGAGGAAGTTAAACCCGAAAGTTGGGCATGGGTGAGTGATATCTTCCACACTAAACTGGGTAATCATTCGATCAGGAGTCAATTCGATAATTTACTTTTTCTCTTCTCAAGAAGCACTTTTGTATTAGTTTTCCTCCTTTTCCCTTTGTAAGTAAATTATAAATTACCCATCCTCTTATACCTTTTTAGGGATGGGCAGATGTTAAATTGACTTCTCCTCAGATGGCGAGAGAAACTATGTACAAACTGTCTCTTAAGAATTTAAAACTTCAGACTGTCTCTTCAAGGCAAGTACTGTAAATCTCAAAGCTTATACCTTTCCAATTAGAGGATCTGTTATTATTTCATAGTGTTTCCTTTTGAATCGAACGATATTTGTTATTTAAGGAATAATCACTTAGATACTTGTATAATTCAGTCTGTTTCTTTATTAGAAGATATAAGTGTCCAGAAATGTAATAACTACTATGTTCGTTAATCTCAGTGAATCAAGAAACCCCTTCGTAGAACATGCAGTGGAATATGCCATAGCTGCTGCCCATGCAACATTTGACAAAGATAAGAAGGATATGTTACATAAACTACTTCTGAAAGGTAATGCCTGCCTCTTTAATTTTGCCTTTCTTTCCTGATGATAAATCGTTTGTTGAAATTGAAGTTAAATGCCTCATTTAAAAAGATAAAAATAAATCTCTCAACATTAATAGTCATGCAGGTCTTGATATAACAATCTTGGGATGCAATGAGTTCTATTCGTATCGGAATCAGGTGGTCCTCCTTTGCATATTACTTATATTTGAATATTTCCAATTTGACATGTAATTCAGAGATATAAGCATATATGCTTATTTATTCTAAGTTTGGGTTGTAATTTTACCATGGCCTAAATGTAAAATCCGAAGCTCTGACATTCGATTCTGTAATTTGTGGCAGACATTAAATCCTAATAACATGTCCGACAATTTTTTTGTTATACCCTTTGATCCATTTGATGGGACCATCTTGACATGAGCTTTAGATATCCATTTCTTCTTAAAGTACTTAAAAATTTGACTTGATGATAAGAAAAAATCAAATATTTCTTGAAATTAAAATTTGAATGATTGAGAGTTGTAATTGTCGTATAGCACACTATTATATGTAAAAGCGTGCCAAACATTTTCCGGATGTCCCAAAATAGAATGTCAAATATCTTGGATGAAGGGAGTATTGAAACATTGACTTATTGCTATATTAGTTGTGCACTGTGCAGTCTGAGCTTTGCTGAATTTCTTGGATGGTTTTAAAGAAAAAGTTGCTACGTCAATACTCTATCCGAATTAAGTAATCTAAGCTGAATTTTATCTTGAATTGACAAAGGCGAATAATGTTTGACCAAAAATCTTATGTTTAAAAATAACGAACAAGTCAAAACTAATCAGAAGTGCTATGCAGTAATGTTTCAGTTACCTTTGTCAAAACAATGGTTTTTTGTTACATAAGACCAGATTGAATAAGTAAATCTTGGTATTTAAAGTCACATGCATTTCATACCAGAGTCAAACTAGAACACTTAATTTGGTTGATGCCACTTATTTCCTTCATCAACTCTACTTAATGCATGAGCATAGGACAAGAAATAGTAGTGTCTTCTAGTAGGGATTTTGTGTGTGGCTGGGATGGTCAACTTGGATGCATCCTTTTTCATAATTTGATGACCGACTCAATTCAAATTTCTTTGCGGAAATCTCAGTTGGACAATATATACGTAACAAAATACATGGCCAAAGGCTTTTATTACCTTTTTAAAATTTTTTTGCAAGTTTTTTGACATTAATCTATTAAATACGTCTTGTAGATTGAAGCACGTGGACTCCCTCTTACACCTGAGTCATTGGCATCCCTTGCACCTTTTACATCAATCACCTTTAATGCAGAAAACTCCATTGGAGAAAATCAGAAGCCTGAAGTTGCAAAAACTGGATTGGGGTCATCAGCAGCTATGACAACAGCCGTTGTTGCTGCTTTGCTTCATTATCTTGGTGTTGTTAATCTCTCTTCTTTTTCTATGGATCAATCTCACGGAAGGAAAGATGTTAGTGATCTTGATATTGTTCACGTGATAGCTCAAACTGCCCACTGCATTGCACAGGGTAAAGTTGGCAGTGGATTTGATGTTAGTTCTGCAGTTTATGGCAGCCAACGTTATGTGCGGTTTTCACCTGAAGTGCTTTCTTCTGCTCAGGTCTTTCTCGTCTGTCCAATTTATTTAATCAATTCCGAGTCGTAGTTTAATGATAGAAGAAATGATGTTACAATTCTCGAAAGGAAAAAACAAAAAAAAGAAGAGATGGCATTTTCTCATTTAGCTTTGAGTGTAAGTGAGAAACAGGAAAAATGAAAACAATTGGCCTAGGTTACTATTTCTTTCTATTTTAATCTCCCAAAGACTTCTTCTCTCATGGAAAGTCCACATCTGAATTTAAATAGCTTTTGGCCTGAAAAATGATAATTAAAGTTGATACTCTTCTCAAATCGAGACAGCGTCTAGAAAATATACATAAATCACATCATTAAGATGCTGTTTGTAGCACCACAAGGTGCTATTCTCCTATTTATTGTTAACTTGATAGAATGACGCTGTTCTGTGATGCAAATAAAGACAGTAAGGTGAAAATTTATGTTGGGCTAGGCATGAAGCCTGGAGAAAGTGGTACCACCTTCATGGCAAAGTAAAGCTATGGTGGAACTAAGTTCAGAATAACCGCTTGGTTCCGCTGGGCCTGTTGTTCAGCAGCCTGATAAAACTTGCTTTAAATTATTGACATTGGTTCTAAGGCGAAACTTTAGCTTGGCTGCTTGAGTCTCTAGTTGTGCCCTATAACTATCTATGGTTATTTTCATGAATTAGAGAATAAAAAGGGTAAAAAGGGAAGCTGCAACTAAGATAGTTCTGCGCTTCAAAATGTTGGTCATTTGTATACATGAAGCCTAGTTTCCAGAAATTCAAACGATCTACTCTCTAGTTAGGTTATTAGACAAAGCAGTCATGCTAGAACCACCTCTAGTCAAACCTGTTATTGGAATTCTAACTTTGGTCTTACAAAGTGCCTAGTAGGTTAATCATATTATTGCCCAGTCTAAAGCTAATGTTGGTTGCGTGGAAGTTGTATGGTAAGCAAGCTTTTGCTTTCTATTTGGCAAACCACTTTGACTAAAGTCATCCATGTAGATCAATATTTTTGTCAGAAGTTCCAGCAGTGATGCTTGTCATTTCAGGTGTGACACGACCTTTTTTATTTCATTCTGTGGCAAGAACAATGTCTCAGTTGGGCTTCGCAAAGGTCTGAAGCTAGGTTTTCTTTCTGTTGGTAGAATGGGAACAATGCATACTTATCTTCTGAGATAATAATGATTATATCACATATGCTAAATGTAGGTTACCATATAGGAAAAACTAATATAAGGAAAGAGCTTTAGTAGTGAAAAGATAATATTGCAAGGAGTTAAGAGATTCTGCAGATTTTGACATCTTAATTTTATTGGATCTCCCAAATAGCTCTGACTTGTTGACTATTTTGGATTTGCAGAATGCAGGTATGGCAACACCACTAACAGAAGTCATTTATGATGTCCTGAAATCCAAGTGGGACCATGAGAGGACCAAGTTTTCATTACCTCCATTGATGACTCTCGTGAGTCCGATAATGATGTTCTATAGTTTCTTGAATATTGTGTGGTTAACTGTGATCAATGTCTTATCTGCTGCTAGTAAGATGGATGATAAAGAAGTCTGATTTTACCTGATAATCATGTCTTTTGAATAACACTGCTTCTAATTGTTAAAATTGGTCTTGGGCCTAACTCACACCCCAAAAGCTAGCTCATGAGGAGAAGGATTGCCCAAGCCTTATAAAGAGACCACCCATCTCATTAACCACCAATGTGTTGAAACAGCTCCTAACTACATTCAAATTCACACATAGCTGCCATTGCAGCAGTTACCAAGATCGAGTGAAAGAAGGGAGAAGAGAGAAATGTTGAGCTAAGATAAAATTTGTGTATTAAGAGTTAGTTACAATATGGGTTGATTGCATCTATTTATAGGCTCGCATACTCATCACATGAGCATCTAGAAGCTTCCTAACAGCTTACTAACAACTCCCTAACTAACTCAACTTACTCTACGATCAGCAGCTAACAACATCAAAATAAAACCAATGGAACAGTAACTACTATGCTAACCAACTAACTGCTATGGTTGTACAAATGTGATAATTTCTACAATAAGTTTCAACACTTCCCCTCAAGCTGCAAGGTGCAAAATGTTGAGCACACCAAGCTTGCTTAGGAGGTGTGAGTGTTGATCATGACTCAAGCTCTTGGTGAGAATGACTGCAACCTGTTGGCCAGTCTGCACATACATAGGTTGAACCAACCCTTCCTTTATCTTGTCTCTGATAAAGGACAGTCTACCTCAATATGTTTGGTCCTCTCATGAAAAATGAGATTTGTAGCCAGTTGAATAGCTGACTTGCTATCAGAGAAAATGGTAATAGGCTTGGTGATTGGTACCCTTAGTTCTGCAAATAACCCTGCCAACCATGTTACTTCTGCCAAAGCTGAGGCCATGCTCCTATATTCTGCCTCAGCTGAGCTCCTGGAAACAGTGTAATGTTTCTTAGATTTCCAAGATATCAATGAACTACGAAATTGCACCACATAGCCTGTAACAGACCTCCTAGTGTTTGGACATGCAGCCCAATCTGAGTCATACCAACAAATCAACTCTGTTGAAGGATGTGCCTCGAGCCAAATCCCTTGTCCTACAGTTCCTTTTAGATGCCTTACCACTCTATTTGCAGCTTCTAGATGAGATCTTTTTGGTTGTTGCATGAATTGGCTTAGTGTCTGTACTGCATAGCTGATATCAAGCCTTGTTATGGTTGCATACATCAATTTTCCAACTAGCCTTTGATATAGTGTCACATCTCTCAACACACCATCTCCTTTTACACCAGTTGTTTCATCTACTTCAACAGATGTTAGCTTGATATTAGTCTCCGCTGGAGTGGAAGCTGGTTTAGCACCAGCAAGCCCTGTATCAGATATGAGTTCCAGAATATATTTTCTCTGGTTTAAGATCACTCCACTTGGAGATCTTAGCACTTCAATGCCTAAGAAGTACTTAAGCTCACCTAAGTCTTTGAGCTTGAACTGCTGATGTAAAATACCTTTTTCTGCATTTATCATCTTTGCATTATCACCTGTTATCAAAAGATCATCTACATAAACCAGGATCACCACCATTCCTTCTGACCTTTTCAAAGTAAAAGGTGAATAATCATAGCTACTCTGAGTAAATCCTGCATTGAGTAATGCTGAAGTAAGCTTTATATTCCACTGTCTGGATGCTTGTTTAAGTCCATATAATGACTTGATCAGTCTGCAAACTTTGTGCTGCCTTCCTTCTTTAAATCCATCTGGCATTTCCATGTACGCCTCTTCCTCTAAGTCACCTTGCAGGAAGGCATTGTAAACATCCATCTGGTACATGTACCATCCTTTTGATACTGTCAAATCAATGACATTCGTTACTATAACCATTTTGGCTACTGGAGAGAAGGTGTCATGATAATTTAATCCTTCTGGTTGGCTATATCCCTTAGCTACCAACCTTGCTTTGAACCTCTCTACTACACTTGACTTTGTACACCCATTTTGAACCAATAATGTTCTTGTCTGGAGGCATGTCAACCACCTCCCACGTGTGGTTGTCTTCCAGGGCCTTGACTTCTTGCTTTATAGTTTCAATCCATCTCTCATCTTTGCTGGTTTCACTGTAGGATTGAGGTTCAATTTCTGATGACAAACTGCACACAAACCTCTAATATTTGGTACTAGTCTTAGCAAAAGATAGATAATTTGCCAGAGGATACCTTGTCCCCTTTCTTACTCCTGGTAAGGTATAGTCCATCAACCAAGCAGGTTGTTTGATGGCTCTAGATGATCTCCTTGGAGCAACTTCTGTAGATGTTAATTGTGGCTCATCTGTACTTGTTTCATTATGAGTAATCTCATCTTGGATGTTGTCATTTTCATGTATTGACATATCTTCATTGTGTGATTCATATGAGTGTTTATCATGATCTGTGTAAACATCTGTTTCTTCATCTTTATCAGCATGTATCAGTGAACTTGGTTGAATAAAACCTGCAGGTGATTCTGAACTTGCCTTATCTTCAAAAGGGAATGAGTCTTCTTTGAACACTACATCTCTTGTGACAAACAACTTGTTAGTGCACCAATCCAAAAGTATATAACCCTTCTGAGTAGTGGAATAGCCCATTAATACAGCAACTTTAGCTCTTTCAGAGAACTTATCACCCTTTGGTAGTACTAAAGCATAACACCTACATCCAATTACTCTCAGGTATGTCAAGGATGGAACTTTGCAGAATAGCATCTCATAGGGACTTTTCCCTCCAATAGATGCAGATGGTAACCTGTTAATAAGGTAGACTGCAGCCTTGACATTCAAACCCCAAAACCTGATAGGCATTTGTGACTGGAACCTAATAGCTCTTGCTACATTAATTATCTGTCTATGCCTTCTTTCAACCACATCATTTTGTTGTGGTGTGCAGGGACAGCTACTTTGGTGTATCACTCCTAGTGACTGAAACAATTCTTTACACTTAGAATTACTGAACTCTGTCCTATTATCTGATCTGAGTATCTTCACTTGGACACCAAACTGATTGTAAATCATAGTAAAGAAATTTTTTATGGCAACAATACATTCAGACTGCAGCTGTAACAAATGTAACCATGTGTATCTGCTATGATCATCAACAACAGTTAAGAAGTAGTATTTCTTATCAAAAGTAGGTGTCTTATAAGGTCCTCAGAGATCCATATGTACAATATCAAAAATTTTGTAGCTCTAGAAGTGCAAACAGGGAAGATCAATCTAGTTTGTTTAGCCAGTGGACACGCACGACAGTTATTTATAGTATCTACATCACTATTATGTCATTATATTGAGAGTTCTTAATGCTTGAGTAGAGGATGTCCCAGCCTCATATGCCACAACCTACAGTCATGCACCTCTGTTCCTGCAACTTGCTTCTGATAGGCTACATTATTAGAAGTTCCAGTTACTGCACATACATTCTTAAGGATGTATAGTCCTCCTCTTTCCTTACCAATACCCTTCACCTTGCCACTGTGAAGGTCCTGAAACACACAGAAGTTAGGGTAAAAAGTAACAAAACAAGATAGTTGCTTAGTCATTTTAGACACTGACAACAAGTTCAGCTTAAAATCTGGGACAGATAACACATCTCCTACAACCTCATCCTTTAAGTACATTTGCTTCCCCTACATGTGATATGTCAACTTTAGCTCCAGTAGGTAAATTTACTTTATCACATATGGTTTTATCCATTTTGTGACAGTTTGAAAAAACATCTTTGTGTGATGCAACATGATGTGTGGCTCCAAAGTCTACTATCCATTCATGTGGAACACTATGACTAGAAAAACAAGTAACAGTATCTGTCGTGTTAGTTTGTTCTGAGTCATGTGTCTTCTTGTTAATCAATGCCATGATTTGTTTGTATTCTTCTTCTGAGAAACCTTGTGTCTTTGCTACAACAGCATTGTTGATATCTTTATTACCCTGGCTACTGGATTGATCATTTAAGCATGAATTGTCTACCTTAGGTCCAAGGAAACTTTGAGCTGATAACTGATTGTTGTTGTGACCAGTAGCTGATTGCCCATATCTACCAGTTCTGCCTTGACCACTATAAAATGGTTGATTTGGTGTTCCCCTTGGGTTGTAGTTGTTTTTCTTGTTCCTCGAGTCATTTGGATATCCATGCAGCTTGTAACAATTCTCCCTTGTGTGACCAGTGAAAGTGAAATTGCAGTAATCACACCTTTTGTTCTTGTATCCTTGACTTCCATAACTTGATGTTTGATTCCTGTTCCCATATCCTGCTTCTGCATTATTTCTGTGCATTTGCATAGCAATAGGTTCAGTCTTATCACTGATAGCTGTAGCACAAGCAAGTTGTTGGATCTCATCTTCAATTATCATTGCATATGCTTGATTTAGTGTAGGTGTTGTCCCCTTCATCAATATTTGTCTCTTTGCTTGATCATAAGCATCATTTAGGCCACTCAAAAACTGTAGGAGCCTCAGCTGACATAGGTGCTCTGCATAATCCTTAGACTTAGGTAAATTACATGATGGAGTGGGAATAACTGCATCAAGTTCACTCCATAAGTTTTTCAACTTAGTGAAGTATGTTGATACTGAATCTGTTCCTTGATGAAGGTTATTGATCTCCCTGTGTAATTGATACAACCTCATGCGATTTACTTTATCAAACCTTTCCTTAAGATCTTCCCATACCTCATAAGCATTTGTTGCATACACAAAACCACTGAGTAATTCTGCACTTACAGAACTCATTAACCATGAAAGGACCACTGCATTACATGTCTTCCATTGGTCATGCTGCTCCTCTCTGTATATTTCCTTACTACAAGCTCCAGTTACAAAGCCATACTTCCTCTTTCCCAACAGTGCAATCTTCATAGATCTACACCAAACTCCAAAATTTTCTGAACCAGTTAGTTTGATAGGGATTAATGCAGCTCCTGCTACATCTGATGCTCCTAGGAACAGGGGATCACTAGGATCGATCTTAGGTGCCACGTCTGATTTGCAAGCTACAACTAAATTGAAATCAAAATATCACGGGAACCTTGGAATCTATAACTTGTACACAGAGATCTATGGCTCACAAATGGAGATCTAAACTCCTCTAAGCTTACTAGGTTACAAACAGAAATCACATAACAGGAAACTCACTATATTGCAGGTATATTCTCATTCGATTGTGGCTTCTTCAGATCTACGATCGCCTGCTCTGATACCATGTTGAAACAGCTCCTAACTACATTCAAATTCACACATAGCAGCCATTGCAGCAGTTACCAAGCTCGAGTGAAAGAAGGGAGAAGAGGGAGAAGAGAGAAATGTTGAGCTAAGATAAAATTTGTGTATTAAGAGTTAGTTACAATGTGCGCTGATTGCATCTATTTATAGGCTCACATGCTCATCACATGAGCATCTAGAAGTTTCCTAACAGCTCCCTAACAACTCCCTAACTAACTCAACTTACTCTATGATCAGCAGCTAATAACATCAAAATAAAACCAACGGAACAGTAACTACTATGCTAACCAACTAACTGCTATGGCTGTACAAATGTGATAATTTCCACAATAAGTTTCAACACTAATTACACATCTTCACATCCTTTTCGACCTCCAAACTCACTGTTGACTGGACGGAAGATTGATTATCATGCAGTCATAGCAAAACACAAAAAAGTTTCATACCTGTCAAATATAGACTTATTGTTGGTGCTGTGGTTAAAAAACACAAATTTTGCTGTGTTAAGTTTAAGTGGTTTCTTCAGCTGCGATGGTTAATTAACTTTGTTGGAAAGTCACACGTGCAGCTTATCATGCTTTTGCTAGTTCACTTTAATGGGATTCTTTGCCATGTCTATATAAACACTAACATTAAGTTTTTTTTCTAAATTTTGACATTATGCTGGCCTACTACTATGGATTCTTTCTTTATCTTTAGAGGCACACTGCTACGCTCTACTGCTACAGAATTTGACTCATTAATTTCTATGTAAACTGTCTATAAAGCATGGTATTTCTTCCTTTAAGTTGCTGAAATTGATTGCTAAGCATCTTGCAGTTACTTGGAGAACCGGGCAGTGGAGGATCTTCTACCCCATCAATGGTTGGTGCTGTTAAGAAGTGGCAGATGTCTGATCCTCAGAATTCTCTCGAAACTTGGAGAAAACTGTCAGAAGGAAATTCTGCCCTGGAAATGCACTTTAATACCTTGCATAAATTGGCAGAAAGGAACTATAATGTTTATGAACACGTCATCAATGCCTGCAGCCTGCTTCCTGCAGAAAAGGTAAAAATTCTTTTTGTCAAAATTGGAAAGGAAGGTCACGATCTAGTATTATGTAGAAATGTTTGCCAACTATCATATTCATTACGCAAGTTTTATTCACTTCATTTTATCCTTAATGGCAGGTATAATTATCCTTGATGCACTTAGCCACTAACTCGTTCTGGAAAGGCTTACTCTGCTAAGTATCTATGGGTGTTTGAAGTGCTGAAAATTGGCTTAACTTTACTGAGTTGAATCCTAGCCATAGCAATGGCTACTTTCACCTTTCTGATAAGTCCTACAACAATTATCACGCCTAAATCCCAAGTTGCTTGGGATTGGATACCTTCTTGATTAGTCATACCCACTAAAAAACCACAGAAAACTACTGCTGTAATAAGTAATAATTGAAAAATGCACTAAGAGCTAATGGAAACAATGAACACAAACATACTGCAATTGCAGGCTAAAAACATGTAGAATAAGGGGTTTTCCCCGTGTTCGAGTTCATTCTTTCTATTCTTTTATTTTCATGATACCAGCCATATATTAAGTTCATGCTTCAATCTTTCTCTCCCCCACCCCCACTTTTCTTTTTGTTTCCTTCTTCCTGCTGTCTTAGCCAAATCAAGAAGTTTTTATCCGTTCGTAGTATTATAGAACTCATTCCAAAAGATTCCCTCTTTTCAATACTTCCATACTACTACTGATTTTGTGTTGTAGTTTCTCCTTGCATCATATCAGGAAGGAGCGAAGGATGACCTTCTAGTTCCACTATAATAGACTGGCAAACCTTTTCTGAGGTAGTGGATCCTCCAATCTGCCCTCTTTCTGTTAAGAGTTGTAATCCCCCCCCCCCCCCCCCCCCCCCCCCCCCCCCCCCCCCCCCCCCCCCCCCCCCCCCCTCTCCCCCAAAAAATCCTTATTCGAGTCCTTTAAATCTCTTGTTGCTACCATTAGCTGGAAATTCTTCTCCCTTAACACCTTTGTTGTATCATTTTTCTTAGTGAAGCTTCCATTTATTGTCTCAGACTCAATACAACAAAAAAGTCTCTCAATTCTTTTCTCCTGCATGTCTGTATGACTTTTTCTAGATTAACTAGTTAGACATTCCAAGTACTTGCAAATATTTGTATCTTTAAATCGGGTATCATTACTTTTAGGTTGGATTATGGAATATTCCTTCCACAGTTTATGAAATTTTATTCGAGAACTCTTAATTTTTTTCTGGTTTTCACCATGAACAGTGGCTTGAGATGGCAAATGAACCAAGTGAAGCCGAAATTGTTAAAGAGTTATTAAGAGCCCGAGATGTGATGCTTGGAATCAGGTATTATATGCGCAAAATGGGAGAGGCTGCAGGAATTCCGGTAAGCTTGTTGCTACCATGCAACTGTATATTTCTATCTTCTCGCATCTTTCATTCATTCTTGACATAGATATGAATAACTTCAGGTCAAAATTAATTGGGACATCAATCTTAACCCGTCTGTAAGTTCGTTTCTGAAGAATTATCTTCAAAGACTACCTCTCTTGATGTACTGATATCCATTCCTGTTTGGTTCATTTGAATGTCAAGAAAGTAACAAACAGAAAGCATTAGATCAAAGTAAAAGAAAAAGAACATAATCTTTCATACATAGTTGTATCAATGGGAAACGTTCTACAATGAGAAGAACCTTTTAAAATTCCCTTCAAAATCCTACAAGTGTTACCAGATTCCATATGCAGGAGCAATTGTAAGCTTGGGTCCTTTCCAGTTGAACAAGCACCAAAAAATGGCACTAAGATTTAACTTTAACCTTATTTCTTCTCTATCAATCAACAGTCCTTTGAGGATTTTTCCATCTCGGACTACGTGACTAGTGTCACGACCCAAGCCTAGGCCCTGGACGTAACGGGCATTCCGGACCAATGAAGGCCCGAGTAGACCCCTTAGCATTATATCATAAGCATAGCCATTAATAAGGTGCGGAAATAGACCCATAGATAAGAAGTGCAACTTAAATAAAAGTTTAAAACCAAATATTGAAGTGCGACATAATGATATCTGTTTACATTAACATGACCCCGACGATATGATTTAAAAAAAAAAAAACAGTCAAAGACTAAATAGAAGAAACCATGTGCCTTTTGAAAGATGGAGGGCTCACCACTTGCTACTTGTCTCGAGAAAATCTTAGTGCTGCACAGAACCACGGAAAAATGCCTCCGAACATACATCATGAAAAGATGTAGCGTCCGGGGACGGTCAGTACGACGAGTACTGGCATGCGACCCAGGGGAAAGGGACAAAGCCATTTATAGAACAAGTCATAAGAACATAAATCGTAATCTAATTAATAATTAGAGGGTATATGCAGTAAGCAGCTCGACATGTGTGCTTGTGTTGCCTGTTTCAGCTGCTTCAACCGTGATTTTACTATATTACCCCTAATTAACTATTATAAGTCATTATGTATTAGAAAATTAGTAATATTTAATTAAAAAACAGCAAGTCGACATGTTTGCTTGTGCTGCTTCAACCGTGATTTTACTATATCACCCCTAGTTAATTATTATAAGTCATTTACATTTTGAAATATTAATAATTTTTAGTAAAAAAAGTAAAATAGACATTTCTGACATGTCTGCTTCAGCTGCTTCAACTGTAATTTTATCATACTACCCCTAATTAATTATTATAAGTCATCGAAGTATTAAGAACTTAAAAAATATATAAAAAAAAATTGATTAACTATCGAAATTTTAGTTATGCCACATAAACTAGGACGGATAGAGTATTCACATCTTATTGAAAAATTATGTAAAAAGCATTATAAATTGCGTAATTAACAACTTAAAAAATTTAAGACATAAAATATTCAACTAACTCTCAAAATTATATCAGTGACACTTAAATTGGAATAGAAGAAAAAGTATCATAAATGACAATAATTAAAAACTTAAATTATTTTAGTGCTTGATTATCTAAATTCTATTTATTCCTACACTCCTCAATTTCACTTTTCTAGTAAAGAAAATAAGGGATAAGTATTTCAAAACACAAACATAACCATTAAATAACTTTAATTCTGAACTACATAGTTATCACTGACATTAGGTAACCCATGGACTATATGGGTCCGGTATTCACTTAATCGGAGGGGTCCTCAATCCATGTTTCCTGCATGAATTGAGATGAACATAATTTAGCCATCATAATATCCTCATAGAGGAAAGCATCATAAGGTTGTCCCGTTAAGGGGCAAACCATCCCTACATTAGCAAAACATAGGATTCAGGCATTGGGTCACGAGGACTTTCGCCTTCTTGGTGAACTATACAGTTCTCTTTAAGCCCAGTTTAAATATTATTCATAAAAATTTACCCAAAGACTCTTTCATAAAGTCATTCACATTCTGGTATCATCATACCAAGACTTGCAAGTCGTCCATATCATGCTAAAGTCTTTATCATTAAACATTGTTGACTCTTGACCCCATCATTGAAAATCATAAACATAATCATCGTTTAGTTTCCATAGAGTTTTAAAGCATGTTATAAAAATTCAATACTTTCAATAGTTCAAAAGGATGTGGTGTCATCTTCGTTCATCATGGAAACTCAAAGCTTTTTCGAAAGACTTAAGGTCATAATTTTGATCATTTATAACATTTAACTTTTCAAATTCATATAATGAAATCCCACTTTCAAATAGTATGTTCTACTCTCAAAACTCTCTACTAGTGGTTAGAAAACAATTCATAACAAGAGTGAAATCAATATCAAGCTTTTTCGTAAACGTAGTCCTCAACCCTAGTTTCAAAACCATCAATGTAATATATGTAAATACTTAATAAATTATCACTTTATTGTATTAGTTGAAGTATGGAGTGTTCAACATATCTTTTGACGAGAGAATTTGTAGAAAGGCTGAGAGATTGACCTTTGAACCTTGAATCGTAAGTGTTCTTGCTTCGTGGAACTTTTGGGGAGATGAGTAATATGTTTAGATTGTTAAATTTGTGCCTTAGGGATTTGGGAAGGTTTTGTATAGGTGGGGAATGATTTTGGGTAAGGAAAAGATCTAAAGATCCTCAAAAAACGCGTAAATAAATAAGAGGCCTTGAAAACCTAAGTTGCTCGGACTCTCCCAAAATGTTGCCACACCCAAGTCGGATCCTTTAAATATGCACTACTTTTGAAGGATCCGACACACCCAATGACATTTTTGAAGAGTCTGAGCAACATAGCTGAAAACAGCCGGGCCACCTCAAAATCATGGAGGCTGGCCTTCGTGACGCTTTGATATCGCGGAGGTCCATCTCCGTGACATGGAGATATCGCGGACCTCCACTGCTTTGAGCCAAAATCTGATTTTTATTGTCCCCTTGCTCCGTGACACGAGGATAACGCGGTTGCACACTGTTTTCGGCTCCGAGATATATTTTTCTCGCGTTCTTTGCTTCCTAAAATCCCGGGTTCAAGCTAACAACATTCTCAAAGGTTCTAAACTCCAAATAACTAATTTTTCTTAGCTCTAAAAGCATAGCAAGAAACGTTGGAAATTATGGAGCGTTACAGTTAGGACCCTTGCTTTCAGTTGCACGTCAAGTTTTGACATGCTACTGCACATCATAAACTAACATAAGAATATGACTTAATAAAATCAAAAGCTCTTAGGATTCAGCTGCGTTTCTGTCTTCTCCCATGTTTTTGACCATTCTTTAACCATGTGTTGAACTCGCAGATAGAACCTGAATCACAAACTCACCTTCTGGATACAACAATGAGATTGGAGGGGGTTCTGTTGGCTGGTGTTCCTGGTGCTGGTGGATTTGATGCAGTCTTTGCTGTCACTTTGGGGGCTTCAAGCAAAAATGTGACAAAAACTTGGAGTTCTCTCAATGTTCTTGCTATGCTAGTGACAGAAGATCCCCGTGGTGCGTCTTTGGAAGACAGCGATCCTCGAGCAAGGGAAATTACTGCAGCTGTTTCTTCTGTCCAACTTCAATAATGACCAGCGTGTAAGGATATTACATCCGATGGTTTTATCGTGCCGTATGACTACAAAACATCAGATTTTACAACACAAAAAGGATATATTAGAGCTTTATACAGGAAGGTCAGGATCACCTTCATCAAAAAGCACCGAATGAGAGCCTGTTGTAATTCTACCCAAAACTTTGATCTTAGAATTAGGCCCCTTTTATTTCAGAACTCTGTATGTTTATTTTCAAGTGTGGAATCAAAAGTTTTGCTTCATTCCTCTGTGAGTCTATCTTACTGGGATTAATAAGTTAGGAGTTTCATGTCCATTCGGTAGTTGGTCCCACCCCCAAGCATTGCCCACAGAACAAACTTTAGTTCTTAAAAGTTGCTTGCTGAATATTTCATTTTGAACTGTACAAAGGCAAGGACAGTTTTAACTTTTGGTTATTTGGTACGAGGGATAAGGGATAATAGTCGGGATAAATGCAAGATTATTCTATTTTATGTAGGTTAGGGGTATTATTTAGTCTCGGAATTATTTATCTTACCATTTATGCTATAACAATGGGATAAGTTTGGGAAGCAAGCAGGCACTACTCCTAGTTTTTTCTCTTCTTTCTTTTTGATTTGAGATTTGAGATTCCTTAAGTAACTCAGTGAATCTTTTCTAAGAAGGGATTTGAAGAAGAAAATGAAATAGGATCAACCGTGTTGGTCGTAATAGATAGACTTTCATGTTACTTCTTGCTTCAGCATGAAAGTTCCATTTCAGGGAAGGACGACATACAATAATACTTTTCATTTTGTCGAGCCTCGTCTTATACATATGGTGAGATAGGTTATCCCATGGAATAACTTTATTTATCCCATCCATACCACACAATTAAGGGTCAAATTGGAAGAGGGAAAAGAATAGTTATTAACCACTCATCAGTAGTGTTTATGAGAGCAAGTTCCATCTTTGAGACGATGGAACCTATTTTGGTCTCCCTAACAAGTTCTTTTTCATAAATCATTGGAAGCTTAGTTTATATATGTGAACGATAAACGTTCTGAGTTCTGACAATCCTAACTATTCTTGTAGGGAAGTACAGATGTTTGTATTAGTGCAAAAGCATTTTCCAACTTTTGGCAGCCACATTTACATGCAGGTTTATACATTATTTTTAGACATAATACATAAACAGAATCTTTAACTTGACATTAAATTATAACTATGATTTTTAATTTTGCTCATACACAAGTCGGTTCTTTAGCTATACAAAAGCTGAACAAGAAACACTTCAATCCTCCCTGACAAAATGCGTGATGACACTCAAAACGATGCGCGTGAGAGTAAAAATTGAAGCCCACAACAGTAAAAAAAATGATTAAATGACTATTAACCCTTAATGAATCCTATATATATATATATATATATATATATATATATATATATATATATATATATATATATAGAAGAAGGAAGCTCGTTTAATGAGCCAATACAAAGGAATAATTTCCGACCAAAATCAAAGAAATGGAAAGACTATAATAGTCAATACCATATAAATTCTAAAGCTAAGTTTATGCCAAACAGACTCTCAGTAGGGAACGCTGGATCTACCCAGTTTTTGGATCTAGATTATAAAAGAGAGCCTGGAGAATTTCTAAATTTATGGGCTAAGAATTAGAATTATTTTTTATTCTAGGGGAAGGAAGCAATTATACCAGTAATGAAAAATACTTAATAGCCACAAGCACCTTTACTGAAAAGGTAGATAATTGGTTTAAGAGAATATCAGAAGAAGCTGAAAAAGTTTTCAAAATAGAAGTCATAGAACATTTTAACAAATCAACTCGTGCAGGAATAGATCACTTAGTGAGATATGTAAGAGTTGAATTCTTAGGAAGCCAAGGAGACATTTCTAAAGGAAAAGAAAAGCAAAGACTGCTAGCCGCAGAATGGCTAGAAAAACTTCAAATTTGTAAAATGAAGTATATTCAAGAATACTTGCGAATTTGAAACATACTATTACCAATTATTTGATAGTAGTAAAAACATGACTCCAGACGTAGATAAATACTATCAAAAGTTACCAGAATATTGGGCTACCTATTTTAGAGAAGAATATGCGAAAGAAAATCAAACGCATGACTCTCTAGGAAGAAGGATTTCCTTCCTTAACCAAAGACTTAGCCAGCTTTATATGTTACATAATATGCAAAGAAAATCTAAAAGAATTGGTATTCAAATTTACTGTGAAGACATAGAGGTAGCATTTCAATGGGGATGTCATGAAAGAAATTCTTTAAAGCGAAAAAGAAAAACCAAAGGATTTAAAAGGAAAAACATTTCCAAGAAAAATTATGTACCGAGAAAAAGGTACTTTAAAAAGCAAAGAAATTTCAAGGAGAAATCAACTGATAAATGCAAGTGCTATAATTGTGGAGAAAAAGGCCACAAAAGTTATGAATGTAACCAGAAAAGAGTTAAAATATATAAAATAGATAGAGAAGAAATTGAGTCGGACCTAGAGTCAGTTTCATCTATTAAAAGCGAAGACCTTTATGTAGAACTCTATGAAGAATTCTCAGAATCAAGTATTGATTCAGAAGAATGAATCAAGAAATTGAGAACTTAGAAGAAACCACTCAGATTATAGAGGCTGAAGAAGATCGGCAAGGATATGCATTAAAAGCAATATTCGATGGAGAATTGTTAAGAAAAATTCAAGGATTAAAATTCAATCTTCGAGCAGAAGATAGTATGTTCAATAGATTACAAAGAACTTTTTCAAAAAATAAAATCTCTTATCATGAATATCAAGAAATTGAAAATGCAATTGAAATCACTCAAACTACTGGAAGACATAAGCTTAACTTATTAACAAAGCCTATGATCGACCAAATTTCAAGAAAAAATTCAGAAAGGAATAGGAAAAAGATGAATTTTGTTCATCTTGGAGGAATTCAAATAATGGTTAAATCCACTTTTAAAGAAGGAATAGATTCCCCAATAGTAATTAACCTTTCAGATAAAAGATTTATTAATACCAGAGAAGGGAATTTAGGCATTGTTGAAGGAAATTTGACTTATACCAAATTATTATTCACCTATTATCCCAGGTATTGTATATCATTAAAAAATGCAAATTTTAACGAAGCTTTAAGTTTGCACTTTCAGGTAAAAAGAAAGGATTTATTTAAACCAGGTAATCATATTATGAGAATATATTATCAAGCTCTGTATACGGTTACCAATTCAAATTATGAAAATGTTTATAAAAATAAAAGTCTAGTCGAAATTGATCAAGAATGCACAGGAATAGCCAGAATAGTTGAAGCAAAAATTCAACAACCAAATATTCCTATAGAATATGAAATTCATGTGGAAAAAGCTATAGAAATAGGGAGATCCACAGCTTCAAATACAAGACTCTCAATAGAATATGGGAGAAACTCCATACGAAAAGGTAATTCCATGAGATTTAATAGAGAAAGCTCTAACAATATTACAGAAGTTTCAGGAAGATTCTTTAACGAAAGCGACTGAAACAAGTAAACAATCCTAATACAGTCAGGACCATCAGCAAATCTTGTCAAGGAAAGTATCCTATACGGATTAGTTAGCTTTAAAGGTAAACCTTATATTTACAAAACGTTTGAAGGAAATAGTTGCGAATGTTCGAAAATGGTAGAATCACCAATACAACTTGGAACAATTAGAATGAGAATTCCTTGCTATTAGTAGTCATGAAAATGATTACAATATAATTTTAGGAGGAACATTTCTCAATAACTTGGATCAATACAATATCCAAAAAGAAGGAATCCAAATAACCTAAGGAAATGAAACTTGTTTTGTTTCTAAAGTCTAATGCCCAAAGAAACCTCTTTTAGAGTATCGGTATTCGTAAAATTTATAACCTACGAAACAAAACTGACTTCCTGTTGTCTAATAGATAGTGACTCCGAAGTCAGTTTAGCAAAATCATTTTTAATAAAAAATTGAGATATTAATAATATTAATACCTTTGTTATTGGTATTACAGGCGATAAAGAAAAATTAACACATGAAAAAGAAAATGTAGAGATAATTTTGGGATCTAAATTGTTTCTATAAAACATATTTTTGCATACAACAAGCTTGAAACTGATTTATTATTAGGAAATAATTTTATACAATAGTTTCAAAACTATCACCAAACTATATACATGGTTCGTTTTAAAACCCCATGTAATCAATTTATAAAAATCCCAAGGAAACACAACCCCTATATTTTGCTAAAAGAAAAAGGAATCTTTAAAAAGAAATTTTTAGATACCCTAAAAACTACTCCTGTAAATGCTAGAGATAATAAAACAGGATTTACAAGTTTCTTATGGAGAAAATCCATTAGAAAAATGGAATAACAACCATGAAAAGGCAGTTTTAACTCTTAAAGATCCTAGTATCATTATAAGAGTTAAACTCATGCTCTATAATGAAGAAGATATAACTGAATTCAAAATTCAGATACAAGAAATCCTCAATCTTAAATTAATAAGAGCATGTAGGAGTTCACACAGCAGTCCTGCATTTATCGTAAGAAACCATGCAGAACAAAAAACAAAAGCTCGAATGGTAACATAGAGCTAAATAAAAATTGTGTTTTTGATGAATATTTTATCCCAAATAAAAATAATTTAACTAACCTTGCTAAAGGAAAAAACTACTTTTCAAAATTTGATTGCAAAAGCGGATTTTGACAAATTAAACTTTCAGAGGAATTAGTCCCTCTAACAGCATTTAGTACTCCTAATGGGCATTATGAATGGTTAGTAATGCCATTTGAACTAAAGAATGCACCACCAATTTTTCAAAGAAAGATGGATAGAATATTTTATGAAAAGAACTTTCTAATTGTCTACATAGATAATATTTTAGTTTGTTCAGAAAACTACCAAGAACACTTAACACATTTGAAAGAATTTTTAAATATTTGTGTTAAAAATGAAATTGTTCTAAGCCTAAAGAAAGCAGAGATAAGCAAAAATAAAAAAGAATTCTCAGGAATGATAATTTCATAGAATGGAATAGAATTACAATCTCATATTTTAAAGAAAATAACATAATTTCCTGATAAACTAACAACAAAACAAGAAATACAAAAAATTCTTGGATGTTTGAATTATGCAGGAGAATTTATTCCAGATCTTGCAAAAAAGAGAAATCCTTTGTAAAAACTCATTCGAAAATCAAATCGACTTGGATGGACTAATGAACATACTCTTTGTGTTCAAAAATTAAAGGAAGAATGTGCTAAGCTACCAAAGCTTAGATTACCAGAACCAGAAGATAATTTGGTTTTACAAACTGATGCTTCAGACTATCATTGGGGAGCATTGTTACAAACGAATTGAAATAAAATCTATAGATATATTAGTGGAACATTTAACGAAGTTGAATTTAATCATTCCACAAATAGAAAAGAATTATTAGCGGTAATAAAAGGAATACAAAAGTTTTCTACATTTTTATTACCAAAACAATTTGTCGTTAAAACAGACAATACACAAATATCAGGACTGATATTCAAAAAACTACCTTCAGAACCACAATATAGAAGATTACACAAATGACAGGTATTATTGTCATTTTATACTATCAAAATTGAAAATGTTAAAGGATCTGGCAATGTTTTTGCAGATTTTCTTTTAAGAAACGTCCAATATGGACGATAGAACTCAAGTACTGGTCAACAGAATATGACAAAAAATAAATAACATTGATGATGCCATAAATGAAAAGACCAACATGTTGTTCGAAATTCAAGACGAACTTGTAACCTCGTCTGAAAAGGCAAAAAAATTACAATTTGAATTGAGTCAGCTTAACACTGATCAAGCTGAAAACATGACAGAATTTCAATTCCTATGCGAGCATCTGAAAACCAGACCAAAGGGACGACAAGTCATCCTACAAAAAGTGGCAGGAGACGTCCCACTAGCACCTAGTGCCAAAAATATCTTGATGGTAAACAACCCGGATATGCCGATGGCTAAGTCTTCGGACAAAGCCAAAAGCCGAGCTAACAAAGTGACAGGAGATGTCCCACTAGCACCTAGTGCCAAAAACATCTCGACGGTAAGCACGGATATGCCGATGGCCGAGTCCAAGGACAAAGCCAAAAACCGAGCACAAACACAAAGAAATTTCTCTGAAGTAGTAAAATCAGTAAAAACTGAAACAATCTCTGAGAAAATAGAAAAAAGGACAAACTTTTCCTCAGAAAAACAGTTTATTTCTTTTTAGGTAGGAAAGATTCATCCGAAGGAATATGAATACATAACTTTCATAAAAAGAATATACAATCTCCAAGAAACCTGTGGAGAAACTTTTGGAGTTATCGAAATAAAGAGCTTATATCTAAGGATTTCTATATTCCTAGGAGGATCGGCTAATTTCACGGCCAAATTATTTGAATTCGTTTACTTAGACTATGTTTATTCAAAATCAAATCTGTCTGAGCTGGAAGGACTACCAATATATTTGACTAGTTCAATAAGAAATTACGCCGAAGAGGAAACAGTCTATTGCAGATTCTACAGCATAGCTATGGAATCTCAAGATGATCAATTATATTTTTTCACTTTTAATTATATAACAGTGAAAAAGTTAAGAGACTTTAATATCAGCGCCACAGGAGTTGATAAAAAGGTTCCATATTTTAATAAAAAATAGATCCAAGCCAGAAGAGCTTTAGGAATAATGGTCGTCTATCACATCCTTAAAAATAAATATGAGGAAAATTACAAGGTTCTAAACAGGGATACACACTGGATCCTTATGATCAAAGAAAAATCAAAATCAGTAGTCCTAAGGGACAAAATTGCTGAATTTGAAACACACCAATTTCCAGCCACTTCAACAACATGGAATATGGCATGCAAATTTTTGGAACATAGACATCTCAAGAAGAATGATGATAAAAGCTCATCAATGTCCGAAGAAATGTAATCCATAACTGTAAAGATGAAGCCAGTAATGAAAGAAAAGACATAAAGAAAAAGCATCTACCTCAACATAATTGTCAGCACCAGACGATAAAATGATAAAGAAGAATGGACCCCACGATTCAAAAAGCAGTCAATCAGATGAAATAAGAATCTTATCTCTTATCTTATCCTTCTAAGATGATAAGGGGCCAAAATATAAATAGAAGAATTCTGAAGGATAACCAGAAGAAAAATAAAAATTATAATTCTAACCCTTCTTGTATCTACAAATCTTATCTCTGAATATTTTTTATTAGAAAATTCTAGGTATCTTCTATATGAGTGAGTGAGAAACACTTTTCCCACAAGGGAAAAGTAATAAATAGTTTGCGTAAAAGTATAAGGAAGATCTGATTAAATATTTTTCCTATGTTGTAATATCTTCATGAAATAAAAAAGTTTGTTTTATATCTTTTGTCATTCTTATATGTTGGTTATAAATGAGGGTTGCGATCTTCAGCCTCGACGAGGAAGGACGGCACAGTAGCCTGAGACAGTGAGTCGTAATAAGCTAAATAGTTTTTCATAGCCGGAAGGAGAAATATTGCGGTGTTGATACAACCAATATAGAAAGAAAGTCGAAAGGTATATACCTAAACTTTATCATTTCAAGAAGATATTAACATAAGAAAAATTTGTCTTCATATCTACTTTATATGTTCATGCATATTATGTGTTACTAAGTACCTACAAGGAATATAAAAATTATGAATATTCATTCTTATCATCATGAAAGTAGTACAACCACAATTAAAGAAGTACAGGAAAGGGTTTTGGAAATCCAAAACAATTATACATAGAATTAACGGAGACATGACGAATTTGCAAAATTATCTTAGTAAAATCTATCGGTTAAAAACTATTCACTTAATTTTTGAAATTAACAATTTTAAAATACTATTACTTAGAGCTTTAGATAGAAATCGTGCTCTAAAAAACACACAGGCTTTTCTGTTAAAAAGATACAAGGCTAAGATAAAGAAATACATTCTTTATACTGCCTAATGAGTTATTACACTATTTTCTTAGATGAAAAAATATTAATCACCATTTTAAAGGTGATTAAATTAAATAAAGATTTACAAGGAAAAATTCTTGAAAAAATTATAGATCATCTTGTCCAAGAACAATGGTCTATTCATGACTATTCATATGTGGATAGTGATGATGATCCATACTATTGGTATGATGATGATTATTTCACTGATTAAGTGAATAAAAATTTCGCATGCATACCTTGTTTGCGAACAACTCCATTTTACAAATCAAATTTCCACTTATTTTATTTTTATTTTCTCCAACAGCTCTAAAAATTTTAAAAAAAGAAACCCAATTAGAAAAAGTACGATCAATTATGTAGTGCTCTTTTGTTTCTCCTTAAGACGATGATGTCTGCTTCATTTGTATATCCGAAGAGCTAAAAGTTATGAATGAATTGTGCAAATTTCATATTAAACGGCTTCTATTTTATGAAGTTTTAATGGAAAATTTCAATAATTTTTCCTTAACTGAAAGGGAATAAGAGATAAATTTTTTGTAGGATTTTCATCTGATTTCACATCTTCTTATAGATGAACCTTTCAATTTTGATCGGACTTGAATGTTATTTTAATGAAGGCAACCTTTAATGAATATTTTTTATTTTTTTAAAAGGAAAAAATCTAAAATGTACATGTATTTTTGATGATGGTATATTAAGTGTTTTTTTATTATCTAAAATCTATTTGTATCATTTTAATTAGGTGGCAGCATTTGGTTGGAGTACTAGTCCATGTATGAACAATTTTCACGCATATGTGTTACAAGATTGAAGTATTTTTTTGCTCAATTTTTGTATAGTTAAAGGGCCTACTTGTACACTGGCAAAGTTAATATCTAAAATCTACATGTATCTTTTTAATTAGGTGGCAGTATTTGCTTGGAGTACTAATCCACTAGGAGCGATTGAGTTTCACGCAGGTGTGTTGCAAGATTGAAGTGTTTTTTGTTTAGCTTTTGTATAGTTAAAGGGCCTACTTGTACACGGACAAAGTTAAAGGACATAGTTATAATTTGATGTCAAGTTAAAGGTCATGTTTATGTATTATGCCTTATTTTTACCTAATCGTAATATCCAGGCCAATTTATACGTACCTCAATTATTTTTGTGGATTTATTGTGACCTCATATTAGCACAGTTAGTTATCAAGTAACTTTATCAATCAAGATTTAAGCATAAACATTCTTTTTTTCTCTTTACTGAAATTTGAATCTTGATCTCCTATAATTTATATCCCATTTGGTTTCACTTAGTCCACTTTCATTCACTCGTGATCAGGGGCGGATCTATGTCGAAGGTTTGACGTGCCATGACATCCGCACTTCTCGGTTGAAACTTTGTATATTTATGGTATATGTACCAATTAATGTATAAATAATATGCTTGACATGCATAATATCACCGAAACTGCTGGTGAAAGTGGTCGAAATAGCTGGGTTTTACTCCAGCACCGGGGGTTCGAGCCCCGCTATACACTGTATTTTTAGTTTTTTAGAATTACTTTTAGCACTATTGACTATATTGTTTGTTTTCTCTTTAAAAAACATATTGTGGCTATAAGGAATAGAACCCTTGACTTCTTGACAATACCAACTAGGCAAGCCTTCATGTAATACCAACATTTGTTGATATATATAATTATAGTTTACTCTTTGAATATTGACTCCACTATCCTAAAATATCGTACGAAGTATACATTATTGTTTAAAATAAGGTGGCACCCAGAGCTTCTGAATCCTGGATCCGCCTTTGCTCGTGATCCTCAAAGATACTCATGCTGGCCTTGCCTGAATCAAGAACATCCAAATAGGTAGAAGCTAAAATCACATCAAACAAATCTACTTTCCTTTTTCCCTCTAAGATTTCTCAAACAGTTTTAGTCAAACTATATTTCACCGGAAATGTTTAGGTATTTAGATCATCCCCAAAAATTAGCAAGAGCTGCAATAACACGGGAATTCGAGCTCCACCATTTGCTATACATATTGATCGAACTATTCTACAAAAAACATATCTTCTTTAAGTCTAAACTTGAAAACGTGCTCATAAATATGAACACTTTTCATCTGAATATACCTCATCTAAGCTAGGTTAATATTCTTGACTAGGTCTCTGATAATGGGGTTGTACTCAAATGAACCTGGATTATAAATTCTTTGAAGATTGAACAGCCATAATCCACGCTGCACCGGTTTGAAAAAAGCATAAGTAACCAGAAGAATGCTAGAGTAGGAAGTATTCAAAAACAAATCCAAGCTTCAAGATTTGGCCATGAACTTGCTTTATATCTCCCCGACAGAAAGTCAAGGACAATGTATAGTTGATATAGGATCTTAGTGGAACATGATTTGATTCTGCGAGTTGTACAACACAAATATAGAAATTTTGAGAAAAGGATCGAATTTATTCTTGGGAAAGTGTAACGCCCCGAGTTTGTACCCCAAATGCTACACGGTGCTCACAATCTCGAAGGACCACAAGCTAACTCATGGCTGGTACCTGCTGCAATAACTATGTAATAAATACGACTATGATTGCGGAAATAGGCGGAAACATATGCCATAAGGTTCAAATCTACAAAATAAATCTGAATGCGGTATCAAAATACCAAAACTGAATATAAGTACTGAAAAACTGAACAACTGTCTGAAAATACTCTAGTCTGAAAAGCTTCTAAAACTGTCTGAACTGTGGAGTTGATGGGACAAGCCCCCAACTAACTCCGACTACTAATACTAAAACTGAAATACTGTACATAATAAGCATGTCCTCGAACTACGAGGACTCACCACTACTCTGACTACTAAAAGTCTGATCTACAAAAGGATGCTCGGGAGCCCATGCGTTGGAACCTATGATATAAGACATTATAGCGTAAAAGAAAATATGTGCCAGTACTTTGAATGTACTGGTATGCTCAGTGAGGTAGGCTAAAATGCATGGGCTCATATGCATGAACAATACTAACTGAATAACATGAGTATGACTGAATGAGAGTACATGCATGAATATGAAAACTGTAACTAAAAACATGATAGTACTGGATACTAAATCTGAATACTACATAACTAAGGTCTTAGTTTACTGATACTGTATTATTGATAACTGGATGACTGTATCTGACAGTCCTGAATTTTGTGGAACTATACTGTGTTCCGTACTAAATTGAATTAAGAGACTATAACTGATAGTCTTGAATCTGTAGAATTGGACTGAGTTCTATACTGAGACTGAATCTGAAACTAAAATTGTGGGAGGTAATCATCTAATCGATATGCCCCCTGATTTGGGGTCCAACTTGTAACCTCAATTGGAAGGGTATCAATACCGTGCCACGGGTAAGGACAAGCTATGAGTTAACCCTTTCTGACAGAAAGCTCTTCCGTCAACCCTCGCTAATTGGAAAAACTCAAACGAGATATATCAACCCTAATAATATCTGAAAGGAAGATATCTCAACCTATGTTGGCTACGTAGTTCTGAAACACAAGGATTACTTCTAAGGATCACACCCTCCACTAGCAGGTGAGTCCCCATCCTTGGGTTCACTCGGTGCTGAATCTTACTCCCAACTAAATAGATACTGAATTTTTTTTAGTCTGTACTGAGCTGGACTGACTGTTATTAAGTTCACTATTTAGTTGAACTGAACTGAGTTCACTGAGTTTCCATTGACTGATGGAATACTACTGAATTTTGTTAATTGATAGAGTTTACTGAGGTCTGAACTGAATACTGAGTTAGACTAAACTATTACTGACTCTACTAAGTTTTCCTGAGTTTTGTAACTGACCGAGAGTACTACAAATCGTGCCATGACTGATACTGTTCTATGACTGACCATGGCTCTAGACAAGCAGCTAAATCGTTTGGTACAAGTACCCCCATGACTCAATAGCATAAATTAAGAGACATAGCATAAACATGAAATATGTAAACTATAAACTTGATCATCATTCATTCATTGGGTCGTTTTAACAAACACTTGCATGATATATCTTGCACATAGGCTAACTTGGCATGAATTCTTGCTCTTATTAGTTCACATGAATAATTTATCAAACACTTGGAAGGCATAGAACATGCGCATAACACTAATCAACATGTGAGCACAAAAATTCAATCATCAAATTCACAATTTGAACGCTTTAACATGATCTCACATGATAAGACATATAAATCAATAAACTCCACATGAAACTTAGCATAACACGTGGATTTGAAACTCAAATAATCATTATAAACATGAATATTATCAAACCCATCATGGTATTCATGAAATCCATATACTTGAAGTTTAAAAACTGATTCTTAGACTCCAAGGGTGGAAGAGACCCTTGGATGAACACTTCACATATCTTGATGCTTGATTTTGAGAAGATTGATGGTAGAATTCTTGAGATGTGAATCGTGAATTGAAAACCCTAAGACTTGTTCTTGAGAGATTTTGAGAGAAAGTGAGTATACTTTTGTGAATTAGGGATAAATTTCACGTTTTGGGGGGCTGAAAATTGGGAAAAAAAGACCCAAATACCCCCAAGAATACGGTCTTTTAATAACTGAAAACTGTACCATCGACGCGTAGACCGACTTGCTGCGGCATTAGCATCGACGCGATAGCCAACGCATCGCATCAAATCCACGTCGACTCACTGAAAATTAACGCTGGGAGCTAGGGAAAATATTTATCAACGCGATAGTCGATGCGGCGCTCCAAGATCGCATTGATTCACTGTTTTAGGTTTCCAAAGGAGGTTCAAATGAAGTCCAAAAAATCCAAAACTTGTCCGAAAAAACCTACGGATATTCCTGATTATGAATTATCTCAAATATCAATATTTGGAGGACGTGAAGGTTGTTAAATAAGATTGCCAACTTTTGAAGGCTAAAATAACACTAAGTCTGAATACTTAGCAAAAATATTCTAAGTCTAGGGCCCCTTGACAAGCCTAAATGACTTAATTAAGCTTAGGATTTTGCGGGGTCTTACAGAAAGTAAATGAAAGGATTCCTTATCACTATAACTTTAGCTGCATAAAATCAGTACAGCTAGTGAAGAAGTATAGAGAACTTTAGTTGGTAATTGAAATGAAAGAATAACAAATATGAATAGGACTGATGTCCTCTTCTTGTTTTCTACACCATTGTAACATCTCTGTGAGTGTTATTTTTTGGGTATGCAAAATATGCATTTTCACAGCACTACTTCAACACAAGTTCAAGAATAAATTAAGAACACTTATGAAGTTGTACAACACTTTCAACACAAGATCGCAATGATCTTTCAAAGAAGTGTGTTTTCAATTTCTGAAAGAAAAATAGATGAAGTATAAAAAAAGTCAAGTCCTCCGAATTCACAGAGTATCCTTAAGGAAATAATTCCCCTTAAGTACTCGAGGTTGCGGAATTTTTCTCCTAGGATAAAATGACTTCACAACCAGAATGTAGCGGTACCTCAAACTTTCTGGTTTTCTTCGAACTCACTCAATGGGAGATGATCACACAGAGTTTTTAGAAGCAAGAGAATATTTTTCTTATGCAGAAATTTTTCATACTAAACCTGTGGAAAAAATGCAGGTTTATATAGTCATAAAGTGCCCTTTCCAACAGACGGCAATGGTTTATCCAAAAAGGTGTATCCTTTGAAAGAGTCATGTCTGTTTATTTGAAACATTGTATCTTTTTCTGAACAGACACAACTATCCGAACAGTCACTCTTTTTCCAAAATAATGTGTCTTTTTCTCAAAGGGTTGTGTCCCTCCATTTTTCATTTACACCAATTGAACCCAACAATTCCCCACATGAATGGGGAATTACTATTATTTATAAAACTTTACGGACAAGTATATGATCATCAAGTAAACACTGATTGCATCTGGATAAGTGGGTTTTCCTTTGAACTTTTTGTAGTGAACATGCATCGGATGCACTCTGTCAATCGGCAGATTTGATATTTTTGAACCGTCGAGCTTTAATGTACACCTAGACAACACATGTCACATAACCAGTCTTTTACCATCTATGGTTCTCACGATTTTGTTCGTTTCAGCCATGAACACGTCCCAGTCTCATGAGAGCTTAGAGAATAGGCCTTTACTAACATTCTCCTTGAAACGGCTTCGACTTCGCCCTCACATAGGTGATTTATAAACGTTCAATCCTATAGATTAAACTATTTGATCAACTATGCCAAATTTAGATAATCATTAAAAGACTTCACACCATAAGTCTTATCCTCGTTTACTAAACATTGTCTACATCATGAGAATGGGTTGGGTATATTGACAATGTTGAACCTATCAGACACAACTTTGTTTGATCTTCTTGAACCTAGCTCTTGGGATTTTCAGTCTGCTAGGTAGAGTTACCGCCATGTTGACTTGTCCTAGGCCGTAAACCCATTTCCTTGGATGTCCTCTCAACTCTTTCTCTAGACAGGCCTTTTGTAAGTAGATCCGACACATTATGCTTTGACTTTACATAGTCAACAGTGATAATTCCACTAGAGAGAAGTTCTCTAACGATATTATGTCTCTATCTTATGTGACGAGATTTACCATTGTACATTATGCTCCCTGCCCTACCTATTGCCGCTTGCTATCGCAGTGTATACATACTGGTGCCACTGGTTTAGGCCAATAAGGAATATCTTCTAAGAAATTTCAGAGCTGTTCTGCTTCTTCACCGGTTTTATCCAATACGATAAATTCAGATTCCATTGTGGAGCGAGCAATACATGTCTGTTTGAATAATTTTCAAGAGACCGCTCCTCCACCGATAGTAAATACATATCCACTTGTGAATTTTACTTCGTTAGATTCGATGATCTAATTTGCATCACTATATTCTTCAAGTATCGTGGGATATTTATTATAATGCAAAGCATAGTCTTGAGTGTATTTAAGATACCCCAAAACTCTTTTCATTGCCATCCAATGAGTTTTGTTAGGATTACTCATGTACTGACTCAACTTACTAATAGCTCATGCTATGTATGGTCGTGTGCAATTCATTATATACATTAAATATTCCAATACTCTTGCGTACTCCAATTGTGAGTCACTTTCACCTTCATTTTTTTGAAGTGCAAAGCTCACATCCAATGCAGTCTTGGCAATACTGAATTCCATATACTTATGGAGTTCTATTGATTCTTATTTCTAAGATCACATCCGCAAATCCAAGATGTCAAACTTGCTCTCAAGCATTTATTTCGTTGCATTTATATCAGAAATATCTCTACTGATGATCAACATATCATCCACATACAAACAAACAATGGCTTGATAATTTGGAGAGTCTTTAATGTAAACACATTTATCATATTCATTTATCTTGAACCCATTTGCCAACATGCTTTGGTCAAACTTTGCATGTCATTATTTAGGTGCTTGATTTAGTCCATACAACGACTTAATAAGTTTATACACCTTATTCTCTTTTCCTGGAATCACAAAATCCTCAGGTTGTTCCATGTAAATTTCTTCCTCTAATTCTCTATTTAGGAATGTTATTTTCACATCCATTTGATGGATTTCAAGATCATATACTGCCGCCAAGGCAATTAATATTTGAATTAACGTTATCCTCATTATTGGCGAGTATGTATCAAAGTAATCAAGGTATTTATTTTGTTTAAATTCTTTTACAACAAGCCTTGCCTTGTATTTGTCAATAGTACCATCAGCTTTCATTTTCTTTTTGAAGATCTATTTAGAACCAAAAGGTTTATTTTCTGAAGGAAGATCAACCAATTCTCATGTATGATTGCTTAATATTGAATCAATCTCATTGTTGACTGTCTCTTTCCAAAAGGATGAATCTGAAGATGTCATCGCTTCCTTAAATGTTTGAGGCTCATTTTCTAAGAGAAATATTACAAAATCTGATCAAAACGAAGTTGAAGTTCTTTGACGTTTACTACATCTTGGATTCTCATCATTATGTACATTCTCACTTGGTTCATCTCGAGGTCGTTTAGACCCCCCACTAGACTGTTCATGTCAAGTTTTATACGGATAAATATTTTTAAAGAATTCAGCGTTATCTAATTCAATTACCGTATTTTCATTAATATCCAGATGTTTGGATTTATGAATCAAAAACCGACATGCTTTACTAATTTTAGCATATCCTATGAACACGCAGTCCACCGTCTTAGGTCCTATCTTAACCCTTTAAGGCATAAGAAGTTGGACCTTCGCTACACTTTGAAATATTTCAAGTTGGGTTTCCTTCCTTTTCATTTTTCATAAGGAATTGATTGTGTCTTACTATGGGAAACTCTATTGACTATTCGATTGGTTGTAAGGATAGCCTCCCCCATAAGTTTTGCGGTAAACTTGAACTTATAAGTAAGGCATTCATCATTTTCTTCAAAGTTTGATTTTTTCTTTCCATAATTCCATTGGATTGAGGTAAATATGGGGTTGTAGCTTGATGAAAAATTCCATTCTCTACACATATTTGCGCAAAGGGAGATTCATATTCTCCACCCCTATCACTTCTTATCGCTTTGATTTTTTTCTCTAAATGATTTTTAACTTCAGTTTTATATTGCCTAAATGCATTTATTACTTCATCCTTACTATTTAGAAAATAGACATAAAAGTATCTAATGCAATCGTCAATAAAAGTTATAAAATACTTTTTCCCACCACATGATGGTGTTGACTTCATATCACAAATGTCAATGTGGATTGAGTCTAAGGGATTGGAATTCCTTTCAACAGACTTATATGGATGCTTAACATACTTTGATTCCACACACATTTGACATTTTATTTTGTTGCAATCAAAGTTTGGCAAAACTTCTAAGTTAATCAGTTTTCGCAGTGTTTTGTAATTTACATGTCCTAATCATTCATGCCACAAATCATAAGACTCAAGCAAGTAAGAAGAAACTGAACTTTTATTGATTTTAGCATTCATTACATTTATTTTGAATAGGCCCTCAGTGAGGTAGCCTTTTCCTGCATACACTTCTTCTTTACTAAGTATAATTTTTCTAGAAACAAATACACATTTGAATTCGTTCTTGTCAAGAAATGATACTGAAATCAAGTTCTTCCATAACTCCATTACATACGGGACATTGTTCAAAGTCAACACTTTGCCTGATATCATTTTCAGGCAGACCTTTCCTGTTCCTTCAACTTTTGCAGTTATGGAGTTAGACATATATATCTTCTCTTTGCCTTGAGCTGGAACAAAAGAAACAAATAACTCCTTATTAGCACAAACGTGGCGGGTGGCATCGGAATCCATCCACCATTCTCGAGGATTTTCCACTAAGTTACATTCGGATAGCATGACACACAAATCGTCCATTTCTTTCTTGGACTCAGCCATATTTGCTTGATCCTTCTTTTCTCTTTCTTTGGGGCATGACAATATGATGACTTGTGGCCAATCTTGCGACAGTTAAAGCATTTTTCCTTGAATTTCTTTGAGTTGATTGCTTTTCTGTCTAGCTTTTTTCCACTTTTTGGAGTTACTGTGGTCGTCTTCTACACTATTTGCTCCAATCGACCTTCTTTTCACGGCTTTATTGTCTTTTTCAATGCACATTCTTACTATAAGATCTTCGACTGACATCTACTTTCGCTTATGTTTCAAGTAGTTCTTGAAGTCCTTCCACATAGGTGGTAACTTCTCTATTATTGCTGCGACTTAAAATGCCTCGTTCACGACCAAACCTACAATTAAGTTCATATGAACATTAAGAATATTTTTAAAATATTCAACTAAAGTATTCATCAAAATCATACCTTCCATGAGGAGATCGTGGATGATAACTTGCAGTTCCTGGACTTGAGATACAATAGGCTTACTGTCAATCATTTTAAACTCTAGGAATCGTGCAATGAAGAACTTTTTGATTCCCACATCCTCAGTCTTGTACTTTCTTCCCAGCGCTCGCCACAACTTCTTTGTCGTCTTTATTCCACTATACACATTGTATAGTTCATCTTGGAGGCCATTTAGAATGTAATTCCTGCATAGGAAATCTGAGTGTTTCCACGCCTCCCTAACAACAAATTTCTCCTGGTCTAAAGTTCCTTTGGGCACCTCAGGAGCTTCTTCAATTGTATACCATTGAAGACATAGAGTTGTAAGGTAGAAGAACATCTTTTGTTGCCACCTTTTGAAATCTACACCTGTGAATTTTTTGGGTTTCTTCGTTGGTGCCATTGCTGATGGGGCATTCGTACGACTCGTTGTGGCAGCATTAATTGTTGCCACAGTCGTTGCAGTATCATGCACTTGACAATCAGTAGTCATTTTCCTGTCACAACAAGACAATAACTTTAGTATATAAAAATACTATTAATAAAGTTGCAGCAACTTTAAACACCCCTTGTTTTTAGTTTAATGATGAAGTTTTTATGACCTTCAATCGTTAACCGAGTGATCTTTAACTTGTGATGAAGATTTTATTTCTTCAAAACACCAGTTAAGTTCAAACAAAGTAGAAAGCTAAAAGCTTTAATCTCCAGAAACCAAGCAATACAGATTCCGAAAAAAAAACTTTTGTGAAAAGAAAATTTCACCAAACAAGTAAAAAAAAAAATTCTAAAATTATTTCCTTAAGATTGTTGTTTTTCGGGTATACAAAATATGAATTTTCGCAACACTAGTTCAACACAAGTTCAAGAATAAATCAAGAGCACTTATGAAGTTGTCCAACACCTTCAACACAAGATCAAAATGATCTTTCAAAGAAGTGTGTTTTCAGTTTCTTAAAGAAAAATAGATGAAGCAGAAAAACCAAGTCCTCCAAATTCACGGAGTGTCCTTAAGGAAATAATTTCCTTCAAGTACCCGAGGTTGCGGCATTTTCTCCCTAGGATAAAATGACTTCACAACCAGAATGTAGCGGTACCTCAAACTTTCTGGCTTTCTTCGAACTCACTCAATGGGAGATGATCACACAGAGTTTTTAGAAGCAAGAGAATATTTTTCTTATGTGGAAATTTTTCATACTAAACCTGTGGAAAAAATGCAGGTTTATATAGCCATAAAGTGTCATTTCCAAAAGGTGGCACTGGTTCATCCGAAAAGGTGTATCCTTTGAAAGAGTCATGTTTGTTAATTCGAAAGATTGTGTCTTTTTTTTTAACAGACACAACTATCCAAACAGTCACTCCTTTTCCAAAACAATTTGTCTTTTTCTCAAAGGGTTATATCTCTTCATTTTCCATTCATACCAATTGAACCCAACAGTGAGAACATCTGAAATGTTCTATTTGCTAAAGTGGTCCACATAGTCATATGACATCAAGACTTTGGATGCTGCAACTAGCAAATCCCTCCTCCACTAATGTTCATTACAATTCAAATTCATTTACGTATTCAAAATCTTTAATATTCACACCATGCGTTTGCAATCAAACTTTTAAGCACTACATTTTACTACTTATTTTTCTTCTATTAATAGCAACACTATATTGCTCTGTCCGTTTCAAATTACTTGTTCCTATAAAAATAGTTATTTCAATTTACATGTCGAATTTATAAAATAAAAATTTTTTATTATATCTTCCCTTCCTACTCTTAAGGGTCGTTTGGTTGCGAAAGAGTTATCCTAGAAAAATTAATCCTGAATTAGCTATTTCGAGATTAGTGAATTAGTTATTTCGATATTAGTTATCCCACCATGTATATGTAATAACTTAGTCATTCACTATGGTATAAATGGTGGAATAAATAATTTTGAGACTAATCGATACCTCAAACCAAACATGAGATAAAATAATTCAACAACAGGCACCAGGTAATTCTATCCATCAAGGCTAGAACAGTAAGAAAGAAATTACTTACTATTTGCCTCTGTTGGAAATTGAACATGAGACCTTAAGGTGCTCCACCCAACTTCATTAAATCACAAGGCCACACCCTTTGGTACAGTAATCCTGCATTTTATCCTGAAATAATTTATCCATTATACCTCACATCAAATGAACCCTTAGTATAAAATATAGGATAACTTACATAAATTCTTGAATGTTTAAGTGTTATAATACTTTATCCCAACAATTTGTTAAATTACATCATATCCCGGATTTTTTAAATTTGTGATACATATATTATAGTGTGATACATATAATTAGTGATACATTTAAAACAGAAATTTTTTTCTTTTAGAAAGTAACAGATCAATTATTACGTGGAGTAAAAATAGGCACAAGTCGTGAAAATGATAAATATGGTCCCAGATGTATCATAATGATACATCTAGTTCCAAATGTATCATAATGATACATCTAGTTCCAGATGTATCACAATGATATATTTCGTAAAATCACTCACTAATCATAAAATTTCAATATCACACCAAAATAAATAATTTACATATGTCAAACATATGTTGAATGTATCAAATATTTATAAATAATTTAAAGTTAAATATTTGTTAAATTACATCATATTCTGGATTTTTAAATTTCTGATACATATGTTATAACGTGATACATATAATTAGTGATACATTTAAAACAGAAAAGATTTTTATTTTAAGAAGTAACAGGTTCAATTATTACGGGGAGCAAAATTAGGCACAAATTATTGAAATGATAAATCTGATTTCAGATGTATCATAATGATACATCTAATTCCATATGTATCACAATGATAAATTTCATAAAATTACTCACTAATCATTAAAAAATCGATATCACACCAAAAATAAATAATTTACATATGTCAAACATATGTTAAATGTATCAAATATTTATAAATAAATATATATTAAAGTTGTATCAATTGGTGATAATTTGGAAGAAATTTTAGGGGATGAAATATTTAAAAGAAAAATCTTCAAAGCTAAATAGATTGCATGTATTAATTGTGGAGTAAAAGTATGGTGATTCTTTTTTATTCATATGTATCAAGAGTAAAATACAAAATCTGGGATTTTAAGTAATTATTTAAAAGAGAAAATTTTGGGTAATAAGGCCTCTTACATTTGTGATTTTGTGCAATTTATTCTAAAATATAAATAGCTCAAATAACCCCCCTAAATATAAAATATAAATAGCTCAAATGACCTCTTAGTATAAAATATAAATAGCTATACAGACTAAAAGTAGTAAAATTGAGAGTTTCAAAACATCACTAACAATATTGACTTAGTAAAATCTATATATAATATAAAGGAAGGTTCTAGAGAAGGTGATGTGGCTTCTCTCTATGATCTTCATTCCTATATCTCATTTTTTGATTTAAAATTGAAAATATATGGGAAAAAAGTAATATAATGCAAACATAAAAAACATTACTTATTGTAGTGAAATAAATTGGGTTGTTGAGTGTCCTAACTCCCTCCACGGATAATAACAGATCGGCCCATTATGTAAGAAAACAATTCAATAAATACTTTTTCACTTCATATCCTTATTAACTCCACCAACGGATGGAGTCATAACGTAAGGAAAACATTTGTTGCCTTTTTTCTTAATATTTTTCATTGATAAATTTATTTAATAATTAAAAAATTCATCATATTTATTACATCTAATTATATCTTATGACTTATAAAAAAAATCTTCATCTATTTACATCCTCTACTTAAATAGCATGTCTCCTAAACTCTCGTTTCACTCTATAAATAACATGCATCTTATGCATTTGTTGGATGTTCATTTTCATATTCTTTTTCAATAATAATAATAATTATAATGTATATGTATATTTTTCTCCTTTTTATCAATTTTTTTCCTTCTTCAATCATGTGTTTCATAATCGAAAGAGAGAACTTGAAAAAATTGATGTGGCAATACGGCTACCACTTCAAAGAAGATCATACATATATTCTTTAGATTTTCTATGTCAAAATAGTCAAACATAAATTCATCAAGCTAACCACCAGAGTTGGCATAGTGGTTCAGCGCTATGTCCCTTAAGCAAGAGGTTGGGGGTTCGATCCCCGTCTCTGACAAATGGAACTCTATGGCCAGTTCTCTACCGTAAAATGCGCTGACAGAGGAATGAATGATTAGTCTCACGGCAGCTAGCTGTGGGAATACCTTGGAAAAAAAAAATCATCAAACTGAAAAGGAATGTTTGATGGTGATGTAAAATTTTTAGAGATGAGTTTAAAAATTCATTTATACATATCTGGTATTCCTATACATAGCAGTATTACTTAAATGTTTTGTGATTTTGTAATTTTCTTTAAGCTTTTACCAAAGAAGTTGACATATTATACTATAACCATTTAATTTGTTCGTGAATTTCTGATTTGTGTTAAGTTTGGTATTAAAATATGCACACGTCTATTCTCCATGATGTTCATGAAATATTTTTGTGACAGTTATTCGTCAAGATTTAACCAGGATCAAAACTCTCAAAGTTGGATCTAGACAAATTTGCAAAAGGTTCTGAAAGATCAAGCAGAAGAACTCTACAGAAATGTCATTAATCTTTCTTGACACAGATGTTGCAATTTCTTTTTTTTAATTTGATGTACAATTTCTAAAAAATAATATACACATCTGAAATAATTATGCTTTTTCCCCATAAGGATAGTTCCTCCAATCATTCTCTTCTAAATTGTAAATCTTTACTTTTAAAAACTACTACAAATATGCATATTTATGTAGAATGACACATGATTCTATGATTGTTACTTTGGATATTGGGAGTATTATATATGAAGTTGTATTGTAAAAGAGGTATATGAAAAGTCTATATACTAATATCACTAGTTAAGCATATATAAGGTGATATAGTATCTTTTTATAACTTGAAAAATTATTTATTATTTTTTTGCTTTTTTTCTTGGATTGTTTTTTCAGCATTTAGCTATTTATTTTATTTTTAACAATTTAAAAAATCTTTAAATTCAATTAATCAACTTTTCACCTTTTACTATAATTATCTTCTTTATTAGATATTTGAATATGCATTTACGTATTCTTCCATCTCCGATCTTTAAATTTTTTGATTCTATGTTAAATCGTGCATCGATTATATAATAAAGAAAAACAATATTAAAAGAGTAAGAAAATGAAAGCGGAAGATCACATCAGGTACTCACATTTTTAACGTGCTATATATATTTCTTTTGAAAAAAAAAATCAATAGTTAATGTCTTAATTATATTCATTTAATTATGTCTCTTAATTTTCTTAATTGAATATTTTACCCCTAATGCATGATCATTTCAAAGATAAATTTTTATATTTAATTAAATGAAAATTATGATATGACTAATTGGTATAAATGACAACAAAGGGTATTTAATAAGCTCAGTAATTTCATGTTATTCAAGAGTCGCAAAGCAATTATTTTAGATTTGAAGTAAAAAATCTTCCGTCAAACTTTTATGTCTAATGAGCTATATCTACGTTCAACAGTATGAATCAAAGAAAGATTGTTTCTCCTAATTAGCATAAAAATTAATTGATTTAATAAAAAGCTTGAGACAAATAAATATGTATTATGTTCTTCTTATGTCCAGCAAACGGCTTGTGAGATTGCCCAAGATATGTTATTGTTTTTGTATATTGCATTAATATTCTAAAAAATTATTTCTTTTGTAGAAATAATTTTTTAAAACTAAATGTAGAAATTTATGTCTATTTTTACTTATCATCATTTTTTTATTTTTTTAATTTTTCATTATATTTATAACCTTTTCATTTATAAGAAAATATATTTTATGAATTATGATTGCGTGAAGCGCAATCAAGTACAGTAGTAATTTTATTAAGGACGTGTGTGAAGTAAATAAACGTTAAGTAAAATGGAGGAGTATAACTTAAAATATCTTGAAACTCATCAAGTATCTATCTACAGTAAAATATAGTCATATTTATAGAGCTCGTTTGGTCATAAAAAAAATTTTCAAAATCTTTTTTCTGAGTTAGAAATTGTGGTGTTTGGTCATAAAAATTCAGAAAATAATTTTGAAAAAAATTTTTGAAAAGGAAAACAGGTTTTTGGTGTTTTTCCAATTTTTCAACTCCAATTCAAATTTTTATTATTATTACATATAACCTCAATCTTTTAAATTTTACATAAACTCTCCTTATAACATTATTTTTTTAATATTACGTATAAAGTAGTTTTAAAAAATAAGATAATTATAATTTCAAACTTAATGCTATCCTAATTAATATATATCTCTTTTTCTCTTTCATCATTATTTTTCTCTCTTATTTAATTTTTTTTCTTATTTAAGACATTATTTTACTGCTAATGATCCTAATTGCTACTCCCTCCGTTTAAAAAAGAATGACCTAGTTTGACTTGATGCAAAGTTTAAGAAAATAAAGAAGACTTTTGAATCTTGTGGCCTTAATTTAAAGTTGTGTCAAATGTACCAAAATGTCCTTAATCTTTTGGTCTTAAGTATGCCATGTAGAAAGTTGAAATTAAAGTATTGCCAAAAAAGAAAAGAGGTCATTCATTTTGAAACGGATTAAAAAGAAATATAGGTCATTCTTTTTTAAATGGAGGGAGTATAATATAATAATAATAATTTTTCTGTTATGATACAGACGTTTAAGAAATTATAGTCATGTAATTAATAATGGATAATTGTTTTCTATATTTATGGAATTAATAAAGTTGTAGCGGATTAGTTTATCACTGCTACAAATTATTCTCATTTTTAATTTGATTATATATATTATATTGTGTACATCTTTATTATACTATTCAAATATAAATAGTTTATACCATATATATGCTAAAATATAAATCGGTGATACATATTTTTCATAAAAAAATATGTTCAATTTAACAAATTTATTTTAAACTGCAACTGCTACCTTTATATACCATAATACTTAATATCTTTATACACAAAGTATTATATTTATACCCATAAATATATAAAGTATTATATTTGTAATATAAATATACAAAGTATGTTATATATGAAATTTATACCATGTATATACCATATACACATATACATAAATATATAAAGTATAAAGAAACATACTAAACATATTTATATATTTATGGTATATGATATAATATACCATAAATATGCAAAGTATATTTTACACAGAAATAATTTATTTACACACAGTAAAATCTTTTATGTATAAGAAAATTAAAGAAATAAATTAGCGGTACCCTAAAATTTAATAGCAACTCATCATTTCCTATTTTTAAGGAACGAAAAATAAAGGAAATAAATTAAATAAATTACTAAAAAAATAAATTTATTTGAAAGATAATATCTGTTATCTGTTAATATAATATAAATATTTAAAAAAATTAAATATGAGAAACGACTATTAATGTAAATATTATATATTTCATAATTGAAATTCATTAAATATTGCTATGTATATATAATTATTTTTATAAAAATAACTAATTATGTTCTTTTTTCGTTAGTAAATAAATTTTAATTAAGTCATTTTAATAATTTGTAAAAATTGGGCACAAAAATCATATTTAAAATTTTCTTTTCAAACGTAAAAAAAAAAATTTCAAAAAAGACACCAAACACAACTTCACCTTCAACTCAACTCCAAACTTTTTAAATTTTCATGGCTACATAGATTATTGCTTAGTGAATTTGCTGTTTGGATACTACAGATCCCTAATCAGCCTTTAATCACAGAATTTATCTGTGCGAAATCACTCTCTCCATTGCATCTATACCGCCAGTTAAACAAACTATGGAGAAAGAACACAGCGACCTCCTCCCCCGAAACCCTACTCCGGCGCCGGCGACCACCGCAGTAGCCGCCGGAAACCAACAGCCACTGCAGCAATCAACTCGTCCACGTCCTAAACGCTTCGTAAAGAACCAAATCCCCGACTCCATTCTTAACAACACAGCACTCAACGCCGCCATATCACTTCTCCCTCAAAACTACAACTTCGAAATCCACAAGTGCGTGTGGCGCGTGCAGAACTCACGCGCCAAGCGCGTCGCCCTTCAGTTCCCCGAAGGCCTCCTCATGTACTCACTCATCATCTCCGATATACTCTCTACGTTCACTTCCGTCGAACACTGTTTCATCCTCGGTGACGTCACTTACGGTGCGTGTTGCGTCGATGACCTCTCCGCGGCGGCGCTTTCTGCTGATTTGCTCATACATTTTGGCCATAGCTGCCTCGTGCCTATTGGTGGCGCGTGCAGAACTCACGCGCCAAGCGCGTCGCCCTTCAGTTCCCCGAAGGCCTCCTCATGTACTCACTCATCATCTCCGATATACTCTCTACGTTCACTTCCGTCGAACACTGTTTCATCCTCGGTGACGTCACTTACGGTGCGTGTTGCGTCGATGACCTCTCCGCGGCGGCGCTTTCTGCTGATTTGCTCATACATTTTGGCCATAGCTGCCTCGTGCCTATTGATTCTACGACTATCCCATGCCTTTATATATTTGTCGAAATTTCGATTGATGTTCATAGGTTGTTAAATGAACTGAAACTCAATTTCTGTAATTCTAGAATTTACGATAATATTGTTATGGCTGGGACAATTCAATTTGCTACTGCTATTCGGGCGGTTAAGCCCGAACTTGAGAAATTAGGGTTTAGTGTTTTGGTTCCTCAGGCGAAACCGTTATCAGCTGGGGAAGTACTTGGATGTACTGCCCCGAGTGTTAGGAACAGGATTGCTGATGGGGAGGATGTGGTTTTGGTGTTTGTAGCTGATGGTAGGTTTCATTTGGAGGCGTTTATGATAGCGAATCCAGGGATAAAGACGTATAGATATGATCCGTTTATAGGGAAGTTGTTTGTGGAGGAATATGATCATAAGGGAATGAAGGAGGAGAGGAAGAGAGCGATTGAGAAGGCGAGGGAGGCGAAAAATTGGGGTATAGTGCTTGGGACATTAGGTAGGCAAGGGAATCCGAGGATATTGGATAGGTTAGAGAAGAAGATGGCAGAGAAGGGGATGACTTGGACGGTTGTGTTGATGTCGGAGATATCTCCTACGAGGATTGCATTGTTTGAGGATGCAGTAGATGCTTGGATTCAGATTGCGTGTCCGAGGTTGTCAATCGATTGGGGAGATGCGTTTAAGAGGCCTTTGCTAACGCCATTTGAGGCGGAGATTGCATTGGGTGAGTTGTCTGGGTGGTGGGAGAGGAAGACAGTAGTGAATTCAGATGAATGTTGTGATGAAGGTGTGAAGTGTTCAAAGAATGAATCTTGTGGTGCTTGTGATAATGGTGGTGAAGAAGTGAAGGAACGGGTACCCGTGGATTATCCGATGGATTATTATGCTCAGGATGGTGGGGAGTGGAATTCTTGCTACTCGAAGAAGCCTGCTCGACTTTCACAAAGAAGTAGTCAATCTTGTAATGGTAACAGTGCCATCAAATGTTCCCATTGTTGAACTAATTTGTTTCCAGCTGAATACATTGCTGTATCATAAATGGAGTTACACTTCAAAGTGAGTACCTCCCTCATTTTCTGTTGGGGTTTCTAAGCTGTAGTCTCTATGCCCGAAAGTTGTTTTACATTCTATGTAGTAACAAAACAAAATGGTTTCTGTATTTATTTCTGTTGGTCCTTCCCGATTCAGCTTAAAAATCATACAAAATTAGAAAATCGATTCTCCACTGGTCCCCCCACCCAACGCAAGTTTTTTTGATTAGTGATCGTTGGTCCTACTTATTCTTTCCTGCTTCAAAATCAAACAGGGGAGGTATTTTCTAATTTTTCATTTTTTTATTACTGAATTGAGGTATTAAAGTTCAATTGAAAATGATATATGAATCTTGAATTGATATGAATTTAAAATTGATGTGGGTTATGATATGTTTTCCAGTAGCTTGTGGAACCGGCATTAATAAACTAACAGCTTGTTCCCTTGTTTGAAATGCTTCTCTCGTGAAGACTATTTTCCCCACCAAAAGTTATTTGAGATCTCAACAGTAGTGTTGAAAATGTACAATATAAGTTAACAATAGCACATTGTAGTGAACACCATCCAAATAACACACATGACACATGGTGTTTTACTAAATTTCAATTCTATGTATTAAAGATGGATCAACATTATCAAGTAGATAAGTGAACAAAAGGAGGGGAAATAAGTGCTTCTGCTTCTTTATAATGCATATAAAATACTGCATTTTCAATCATATATGTACACATTGCAAGTAAGAGCTCAACAATAAGTTAAATGAATAAACAAATCTCTTTTACCATAGTTACCCAAGATGTACGTCTAGCAAATCAGAAGTTCAAATCTCTATATTTTCACAGCTACTTTGCTACATAAAAATCTTGTTTTTTCTGTTTCATCATTACTTCCAGAAGGTGTTTAAAACACGAGATTATGCCACATAAAAATATGTTTCCCTTATATAGCTGTCTTGAAAGCTGAAAATTCCTTATTTGGCATAAGAAAGTCAAGATTCATATAATCGATACCAATTTGGTTAGAATTGAGGTAATCAGCTTGCACACTGATAAGACTGAGGAAACTACTTCAAAAGCAAATGGTGTTTTAGCTTTATGACTAGGACTAGAATACCATAGCACAGTATGTGCATAAATACCACAAACAAGTACCTGATCGTATATTTGCTTAAATAAATTCCTGGATTTCATTGTATAGTTTAGGACATAATAGGGAGTACATACCACAAAGGTGAAAACACAGATGGTAGATCAAGGAATGGATAGGGTCACCTGTTCAACAAAATAACATCAGTACGAATTAATCAATTAACCAAGATTGAAAATGTAACAACATAGCAATGTAGAACATTATCATTATCAGATTGAGATGCAGATGCAAGCATGAATAACCCATTGGAAAATAACATAAATTCCTGTCCACACAAAGAATTATCCAGTTTGAAATCAAGGAAATCGCTGAAATAACACAACTATAGGAAACTGATGATCAGTTATAAGAACACAGAGATCTAATTGAAACTAAATGCATTAGCTATTAACAATTCATTTTTTTGTTTTTCACTCATGTTATAAGAAAAGAATTTGCGCATACCTCAATTATTTCATTGAATATGTGTTATTTTTTACTATCTGACCAATATTTAATATTATATGCACAGATACATTATGCCGCACACCTTGCACCTAGGGCCCATTGATGCTTCATTACTTACATTACAATGGTCTCACCGATCGCAGGACTTATGAGATGACTATATTTATCCCACTGAGGTCGTGTGTCCGCAGAAGGTTGAGTCGACATGGAATATATTTTATAACCCCCTACCCCACGACCGCGTCATACATTATGTATCGAGGGCAGGGTTATATGACATCATTAGAATAGGAAAGATCCAGTTTGATCACCCATTAGCAATTACTCTGGTCGAGAGGTGGAGACCAGAGACTCACACTTTTCATCGACCATTTGGAGAGGTCACTATTACACTATAGGATGTGGAGGTGTTATTTGGACTACATACTGACGGAAATGCAGTTGCATATGCCGATGAAATGGATCGTAATTTAGATTGGCGTACTATGTTATGAGATTTCACTGGCTTGGAGGTTGAACTGGCGGTCATTAATGGACATGATCGTATTTCTATTATTACAGTTTTGAATTATCTTCTTCAACAATTTTTACTTCATCCCATTACCGTCAAGACATCAGAGGACAGGGTTCAGAGCATTGCTCGGCTGTATATGGTGTTGCTTATGGGAGGGATTCTTTTCACAAATACATCTGGCAGTATATTGAGCTTGCGATACTTGTATTTTCTTAGGGACCTGAATAGGACTGGGACTATAGTTGGGGTAGCGCTGTTCTAGCATACTTATATAAGTATCTTTGTCGGGTATCCATGTGCGCTAATTAGCTAGGAGGACTTGTTTCTCTCCTTCGGGTAACCTTTTTTATTATGTAAATTTAAGTTGATTAATAATTTGTTTACTTAAAAATAATTTTGATGTAATGATTAAATTTGGACTTTGGAGAGGATTCAGCCGTTCAGGCTAGAGCCGATTGGGTCGATTGCTGAGGACTAGCCCGTGCTTCCATATGCTAGAAAATGGACACGAGGGATCCAACATGATTCTGAGGCACACCATACTGTAGTCTCAATGAGAGATCAGCTTGATCATATGATGGAGGAGCAGGTATATTTTATTTATGTTATATTGTGTTGTGTGGCGTGTGCGATCATATTTATATGGGAGAAATATCTCGTGTGCAATTTGTTTCATCGAAATGTGTCATGTGGGGCCATTTTATGTTGTTGTTAATGTTATGTCAAATTATTGATTGTATAGGCTTATGAGATGTCTTTTTTTATTGAAATGTGCCTTGTGTGGTCATTTTGTATTGTTGTTACTGTTATGTTAAATTATTGATTGTATAGGCTTGTGAGAAGATTTTTTTATTGAAATGTGTCGTGTGAGACCATTTATGTTGTTGTTAATGTTATGTTAAATTATTGATTGTATAGGCCTGTGAGATATTTTTTTTTATTGAAAAGTGTCGTGTGGGGCCATTTTATATTGTTGTTACTGTTATATTAAATTATTGATTGTATAAGTCTGTGAAAAGTCTTCTTTTATTGAAATATGCCGCGTGGGGTCATTTTATATTGTTGTTATTGTTATGTAAAATTGTTGCTTGTATAGCCATTCGAAAAGCCCTTTCTAATTAAAATATGTTGTGGGGTCATTTTATTGACGGACAGTTTTTTGAAATACGCTAGAAACAAAGGAAACTTTGTCAAAATTTTTATAAATTTAAAGAGATTTACAATTTTAATGACTTATACAAGAGCAATAAAGTTAGATTAATTTAATAACTTGGTCTTGTATTAATGTAACTTTATTGGTTTCGTATAAGTCAATAAAATTGTAAATCTCTTTAAATTTACAAAAATTTCGGCAAAGTTGCCTTTGTTTCTAGCGTATTTCAAAAATTTGTCCCTGTCAATCAACACCATATAAGATAATACTTTTACATAATAGTAACAACATTATAAAATAGCCCCACACGACACATTTTAATTAAAAAAGGGTTTTTCGCCCTGCTATTCCAGCAATAATTTTACATAAAAATATAAAATGGCCCCACACGACACACTAAAAAAAAAGACTTCTCACAGGCCTATACAATCAATAATTTAATATAACAGTAACGACAATATAAAATGGCCCCACAAGACACTTTTCAATTTAAAAAAAAAAAGACATCTTGCAGTCCTATACAATCAATAATTTAACATGACATTAACAACAATATAAATGACCCCATACGATACATTTCAATAAAAAAAATCTTCTCACAGGCCTATACAATCAATAATTTAACATAACAGTAACAACAATACAAAATGGTCACGACACATTTCAATAAAAAAAGACATTTCATAAGCCTATACAATCAATAATTTAACATATTAACAACAACATAAAATGACCTCACATGACACATTTCGATAAAACAAAAATTACATACGAGATGTTTCTCCCATATAAATATGATCTCACACGCCACACAACACAATATATCATAAATAAAATATATCTGCTCCTCCATCATATGACAAGATGGTTTCTCATTGGGACTACAACATGGAGTGCCTCAAAATCGTGTTGAATTCCTTGTGTCCATTTTCTAGCATATAGAAGCATGGGCTAATCGTCTCTGTCCTGAACGACCGAATCCTCTTCCAAATCCAATCGTTACATCGAAATTATTTTTAAGTAAACAAATAATTAATCAACTTAAGTTTACATAATAAGAAAGGTTACTCGAAGGAGAGGAACAAATCCTCTTAGCTGATTAGCGCACATGGATACTCGACAAAGAGATCTATATAAATATGCTAGAACAACGCTGCCTCAGCTATAGTCCCCTGTCCAGGTTCCTAAGAAAATATAAGTATCGCAAGCTCAATAGACTGCCAGATATATTTGTATGAAGAATCCCTCCTATAAGCAACACCATATATAGTCGAGCAATGCTCTGAACCCTGTCCTCTGATGTCTTAACAGTAGCGGGATGAAGTAAAAGTTGTTGTCGAAGATAATTCAGAACTGTAACAAATAGAAATACGACCATGTCCATTAATGACCGTCAGTTCAACCTCCAAGCTAGTGAAATCTAACATAGTATGCCAATCTAAATTATGATCCATTTCATCGGCATATGCAACTGCATCTCCGTCAGTACATAGTCCAAATAACACCTCCACATCCTATAGTGTAATAGTGACCTCTCCAAAGGATAGATGGAAAGTGTGAGTCTCTGACCTCCACACCTCTCGATCATAACAAATTGTTAGTGGGTGATCAAACCAGATCTTTCCTATTCTAATGATGTCATATAACCCCACCCTCGAAATATAATGTATGACACGACCGTGGGGTGGGGGTTATAAAATATGTCCTATGTCAACTCAACCTTCTATGGACACACGACCTCAGTGGGATGAATATAGTAATTTCATAAGTCCTGCAACCGGTGAGACCGTTGTAATGTAAGTAATGAAGCATCAATGGGTCATGGGTCCAAGGCGTACAACATAATGTATCTATGCATATAATATTAAATATTGGGACCATAGTGAAAAGTAATACACATTCAATGAAATAATTAATGTATGTGCAAATTCTTTTCTTATAACACGATTGAAACACAAAGAAATGAATTGTTAATAGCTAATGCATTTAGTTTCAATCAGATCTTTATGTTCTTATAACTGATCATCAGTTTCCTATTGTTGTGTTATTTCAGCTATTTCCTTGGTTTCGAATTGGATACTTCTTTATGTGGACAGGAATTTATGTTATTTTTCAATGGGTTGTTCATGCCTGCATCTCAATATGATAATGCTATACATTGCTATGTTGTTACATTTTCAGTCTTGGATAATTAATTAATTAGTATTGATGTTATTTTATTGAACAGGTGGTCCTATTCATTCCTTGATCTATGGTATGTACTTCCTATCATGTCCTAAACTATACAACGAAATCCATGAGTTTGTTTGAGCAAATATACAATCTGTTGGTGATTTTTAGGTACTTGTTGGCATTTATGCACATACCATGCTATGGTATTCTCATCCTAGTCATAAATCTAAAACACCATTTGCTTTTGAAGTGGTTTCCTCAGTTTTATCAGTGTGCAAGTTGAGACCTCAATTCTAATCAAGTTGGGACCGGCTGTATGAATCTTGACTTTCTTATGTGAAATAAGAAATTTTTAGCTTTCAAGACAACTATGTAAGGGAAACATATTTTTACGTGTGACATAATCTCGTGTTTTGAACAAGAAAAAAAAAAAATATTATAGCAAAGTAGCTGTGAAAATAGAGATTTGAACTTCTGATTTGCTAGATGTACATCTTAGGTAACTATGGTAGAGATTTGTTTATTCATATAACTTATTGTTGAGCTCTTACTTGCAATGTTTACATATATGATTGAAAATGCAGTATTCTACATGCATTATCAAGAAGTATAAGCACTTATTTTCCCTCCTTTTGTTCACTTATCTACTCGATAATGTTGATCCATCTTTAATATATAAAATTGAAATTTGGTAAAATACCACGTTCGTGTGTGTTATTTGGATGGTGTTCATTAAAATGTGCTATTGTTAACTTAAATTGTACATTTTCAACACTATTGTTGAGATCTCAAATAACTTTTGGTGGAGAAAATATTGTCTTCACGAGAGAAGCTTGGCCAAACAAGAGAACAAGCTATTAGTTTATTAATGCGGATTCCACAAGCTATTAGAAAATATATCACACCCAACATCAATTCTAAATTCATATCAATTCAAGATTCATATATTATTTTTGATTGAAATGTAATACCTCAATTCAGTATTAAGAGAAATGAAAAATTAAAAAGATACCTCACTTATTTGATTTTGAAGCAGGAAAGAATAAGTAGGACCAACGATCACTAATCAACAAAACTTGCGTTGGGTGACGATCCAGTGGAGAATCGATTTTGTATGATTTTTAAGCTGAATCAAGGAGGACCAATGGGGTTGATTTTCGGGTCTTTTAAGGTTTTTGGATGGAAAATGTAAATTGAGAAAAAGGGAAAAGACTTTTTATATTCAATATAAAACTCACTTTTTTAATGAGTTAATGTATAATAAAAAAAGAATAACTCACTTTTTAGTGAGTTATATAACTTTCATTGATATAACCCACAAAAAAAGTGAGTTATATACTTTCGTTTATAAAGATGATGCCGTCTGTCAAACTGCCGTTAAAAAAGTAACATATAACTCACTTTTTAAGTGAGTTTAGCCTATTTTGGTCACATTTTATATACATTATATATTTTGGTACTTTTTTAATTGGATAGTCTATTTTGATCGCGGACTCATTTTAGTGGAGAGGTCTTTCTTTATTATAGTTACTTTCTAATCTTGAACTGTCAAGGTGATAACTTATCACTAGGGGTGTACATAGGTCGGGTTGGTTCGATTTTTATTTTAAAAAAAAATCAATCATGTCGATTTATTAAAATTATAAACCAAATCAAACCAACATAAAATTGATTTTTTTGGTTTAGGTTTTAGTTGTTTTTTTCTATAATATTTAGTTTTTACAATTATAGTGTGATCGAAGATTAGATCAAATATATTTTCACTTATGTGCTAATGAAAAATCATAATTATGAAAAAATAAGGAGCAAAAAACTCTCTTGAAACTAAAAAGTGAGATGAAGAGTGAAAAGTTTAGGTTTTAAGTTTATATTGGGTTTTGGATCATTTAATTAACAATTAATGGACAGATATTACAACTTAAGGCCCAAATCTAAATATATATCTACATCTACTTTCAAATTATTGAAAATTACTAAAACTAGTTGAAAAAGTATTTAAAAAGTAGATTATAATTAATATTTTATGTATAAAAAAGTTTGAATATTATATATATATATATATATATATACTAATTTAGATGTACGCGCCTCGCGCGTGTAACTCACTTTAATGAGTTCAAACATTAATAAAGATAAATACAATAATTAAATTCAACATTTTTTGAATATGTAGAGATGGAGAATTTATTTAATTAAATCTAACATTTACCAAAAAAAATTCTCAAAGTCGATTGACATTCATCTACCACCTGTAAACTGCAACAAAACAATACAATGACAGAGACATCACAACAATACAATTAAATCTAACCTTTAAACAAAATTTTCTCAAAGTCGTTCGGCACTCATCTACCACCTGTAAACTATAACAAAATAATACGATAATAGAGATATCAAAATAATACAACTAAAACTAACATCAAAACAATACAACTAAAACTAACCTTTACACACTAAAAAATTCTCAAAACAGAAATATCAAAACAATACAACTAAATTTAATATTTATCTAAGAAAATTCCTTAGAGCCGACTGACATTCATCTACCACCTATAAATTCATCTACGACCTGTAAACTACAACAAAATAATACAATAGTGATCACAAAACTTCAATTTTGATGAAAAATAATTTCTGTCTGAGCGAAAATTTTGACCCTAAAGAATGACTTGAATGAAAAGATGATATATAAACAAATACGTTAAATTCTATAATATTGATAAAAACAGTGGAGAGGTTGAGAGTTAGAAAATTAAGGATCCACCAATATAGACATGTAACCGAATCAAGTTGATGATCATCAATCATATTTTTTCAATAGGTAGACCAATTTTTTTTCTAGTTTAACGTGCATCACAATATAAATATTTATAGAAGTATTTACTTAATAGAGTCCTATTTAGGAGAATTTTTCTAATTGACCAGTACAAAGAAAAATATTGATTGATTCTCCTTCCATATATTTCAAGAGTTACATTTATTTTAGGAGTTTATATATATGTATAAAAAAATTATTCCTAAAACTTTCCTTAAAAACCTATTATACGTAATTTTTTTAATATAAATTTTACTTTTTTGTTCTTTTCCCTTTCCACACACACAACTTTTTTCCCCTAAAAGCTTCCCTAAAAATCCGCCATACATTTTTTTTTAATATAAATTTTGTTTTTTATTTAATTTTTTTTCCTTTCCATAGATAGAGATTTCCCCTAAAAAGTTGTGTAAGATCCCCTAACGAAAAAATTGGCACATTACATTTAATTTCTTATAGGTATGAGATTCTTCCTTTTTTTTTTTTTTTTTTTTTTTAAATTTCTAAATATTTGAATAATAATTTAATGATAATTATTTTTTAAAAAAAAGTCAAAAGACGATTTTGTCTATTGAGGAGTATTTTAATGAAGGGCAAAAAGTTCAAATCACTTTTTTAAGGGGCTTCACACTTTTAATATATTATAGATTATAGATATAAAATTATAGATTATAGATATAGATTATAGCTTATAGATTTAAAGATACTATTTAGTATGATTCAAATTCTACATAGATAATTTAATTTAACAATTAATATATCCCACTATTCTATTTTTATATACTGTAGTTAGACATTGCATGTAGTCGGAAAATAATAGTATTTTCTTTTTAAATAAGATCTTTTTTAAGAAAATAAAATTTGAACCAATACATAATTGTAGATTAGTGTTTTTTTTTGTTTTTTTTTTGTGTGTGTTATTTCATCCAGCTTTACCTAATGTATTATTATCATGTTTGCCTTATTACCTTAAACTCACTGAAACTATATTCTATCAACAAATTAAAAGTAATTTATTTACATATATGTAATATGCCAAAGAACTTCTAGCAAAGGTACTTCGTGTGTGATTTTTTATTCCTGGCGTAGTCTCTTCGTTGTTGTTCCGATTTAATTGTTTTCATTATATCTGCAACACAAAGAAACACACAAAGAAAATTCAAATTATAATGTATATATCTAATTCACAACACGTAAAACACATAAATTAGAAAAAATTAAAGAAAAAAGAAGAAGAGGAGGAGAGAACCCTTTGATTGTGCCGTTGTTGTGTCTCAATTTATCTTTGACTTGTATATCAAATATATGTATGTAACAATTGAATCCTAAGTAATTTTTTTTTAATTTCAAATAAGGAAAAGTAAGAAAATCGTTACTGTTATAAATGTATGTGAATGTCTATCAAGATCTAATATGATCTAATTGTGAAACTAGGGGCAAATTTCCCCTATAAATAGAAAGACTTCCTTCATTGTAAATCATACCTCAATAGAAGAAATAAGAATCACTCTCTCTACTTCATCTACTATTCTTCTTTATTCTTTTTTGTTTTATAATACGTTATCAGCACGAGACTTTGCCAAACAAGGTGAGATTATAAATCTGAAGGATTTCAAGGTTAGTAATTCTTTATGTTATCTTTCTTTTGCTACTACTAATATAATTATTATTGGATTTGAGGAATAATAATTGGTTTGGAACCATTTATATTTTAAATTTATTCCTTAAGAACAATATTATCAAAAAGGATGATAATATGTTGGGTTCAAATCCCATCCATTCATACCTAAGACGCTTTTATATGAATAAGATATTGAGTTTCAATCTTAATACACCATATTGATGATATTATGATGGCTAAGGCAAAATAATGGGTGTTTAATGAAAAGTCATGAAATTCGACCCATTGAATATGCTCCATTCCATGAAGTAAATGTGGTAGCAATATATGATAAGTCTGAAATATGACAACTTACTTCATTCTTGAGGTGTATGTGGCAGCAGTGCATAGTATGTCTGAAAGAAGACAAGTGATTGAATGCACGAATATACGCGTGAAGGGACAATATGATAATAATCATAAAAATGATGATATTTTCACACGCTTATATGATTATAAGATCTACTAGAGAAAAATTCTCTACATCATATGTATGCCTCGATTTGCTTCTGAAGTAGCAAAATCTTAAAAGAGGTTATAAGCTATCATAATTTCATAGGTTTAAGGCACGTTATATTCCATTCCTGGGGAATGAGAAACTTATTAATGCAAACATGCACTTGATTGTGATTGTATCACAACTCACCCCCGAAAGAGGTTGAATAATTTTGAAATCTACTTCTGAAGTAGAAAATCTGAAATTTATTTATATAATAGTAAATCTGAAATTTACTAAAGCAAAAACACATATCATGGTAAACTTGGAGTTTACTACATTAAAAGTTCATAAGTTGACATGAATAATTGCGATATCCTAAAGATGTACATACTAAGTGTTGAACATATATTGAAGAATTAGAAAATTCTTCATGAACTTTAATGTTTCTTGTTCTCGTGATAAGTTGGTTGGACGAACTAATTTTGGGATCGGATCCCTCAAAGTCTGAAAAGAATAAAAGGTGAATATGAGCCCGTTCACCTATCATGTGATATATTGAAAAGATGCATCAATAAGATGATCACATGTACATTCATGGTCAACCTATGTTTGACATTCATAAAGTTACTTGTTCAATATAAATTGAGAATAATTTTCAGATTGTATAATCAAGATAATTCATCTTGATCATGATGGTTTAGCATTGAATGCCTTCCATAAATAGTTGAACCATTACTAATGAGAACAAAGTTTCATGTATTGGTATCAAATGTGATATATTGCATACAATAACACTTGTATGCATTAGACCAATATATTATGATTATTTCTTCCCTCTAAATTGGTTCAAGACCAGGAACCAACTATTTCATCTAATGATTTTGATGTGCAGTATATGATTAATAAATATACCATGATGTACAAAGACGGATTCCTCAAAGAAGATGGAGGATGTATGTTAGTTATCCTAACATAAGGGGAAGATTATAAACAGCTATGAAATATGTTAGGAATTATCATCAGATCCTCATTCAAAAGATAATTCAAGTCAAATGTCGAAAGCATCTCATATTTAGCGGCAAGTGCTCCTATTTTGTGTCCTTAAAGGATAAAGTCTATGCATGTGTGAAGCATGATAGATCAATCGGTTCCGAATGAAACAATCCTTGAAAAGGATAAGGAGCAAATAATCATGATAAGAAGGCAATGTGCTCTTGAAGAGCCTATGACATAACACTTCATGAAACCTTATGAGAGGTTTAGGTACCTAAAAATAATGAAGTGATGAGATCTCAAAATGTTATGTTGCAATGTGAATCGATACAAAATAAAAAATCGTTGCGATATCTTTGATACAATATTGGTGCAATATTGTAAAAGATTACGAGGATCTAAATTCTACGTTAATTTAAGCATGCTGGTGTAGAAATAATTATCAAGTGACCTGAAAGGATGTATTTTGATAAGCGTAAAACTTATTTGATTTGCAGTCCAGATACTTGAAGATGTCACACTTGACATGTTAGATATTGTTACTTGACAAACATCCATATGAAAATCCCTAAAAGATTCAAAATGTCTGAAATATATAAAGTTTCTGGAAAACTTTTTATTATCTTCATAAGATATAATTTGATGATTTGAGTATCATTGAAACTCTTGGAGAGTTTTCAAAAGAAATAGAATATTTGCTTAAATGAGAAACATGCAAAAATTGAATAAGGATCTATTCCGACCTCAAGAAAAGAATGAGGAACTCCTTGATTATGAAGTACCATATCTTAGTGCAATTGATGCATTAATGTATCTTGTAAATACTACAAGGCATGATATAACCTTTTTTCTTTAGTTAATTTGTTAGCAAGTTTGCAGTCCTGATCTTATTGGTCATGCTGATTTTGGATACTTATCTGACCTACATAAATCTTGGTTTCAAATAGGCTATGTGTTCATATATGGTGGTACTGCAATATCTTGGAGATATACAAAACAGTCTATCGTAGCCACTTCATCGAAACATACTGAGATAATAGCTATTCATGAAGCAAGCCGAGAATGTGTATGGTTGGAGTTTATGATACATCTCATTCGAGAAAAATGTGGTGTGAAATATGACAATAATCTACCCACAATTTTATATGGAGATAATGCATCATGCATAGCACATCTTAATGGAGGATTCATAAAAGGAGATAGAACGAAACACACTTCATCAAAGCTTTCTACATATATGAGCTACAAAAGAATAGTGATATCAACGTACAACAGATTTGTTCAAGTGAAAATGTGGCTGATTTATTCACCAAGTCTTCTCCAATTACAATTTTTAAGAATATGGTGCACAAGATCGGGATGCAACGGTTCAAGAATGTTCTTATTAGGAGGAGTTAATACGCGCTGTATTCTTTTTCCCTTACGAGGTTTTGTCCCATGGGGTTTTCCTTGTAAGGTTTTTAATGAGGCAGCCGATATGCGTATTGTTAGAAATGTGTACTCTTTTTCCTTCACTAGATTTTTTTTTTACTGAATTTTTTCTAGTAAGGTTTTAACGAGACACATTATCTATCTAAACATTCAAGGAGGAGTGTTATAAATGTATTTACATTATAGTGAATGTCTATCAAGATCTAATAAGATCTAGTTAATATCTATTAGGATTTGATGTATTTGTCTTTTAGTGTGAAACTAGGAGCAAATTCCCCCTGTAAATAGAAGGGCTTCCTTCATTGTAAATCATCCTCAAGAGAAGAAATAAGAATCATTCTCTTGATTTCATCTACTATTCTTCTTTATTCTTTTTGTTTTATAACAGTTACCATGTATTTTAGGATTAAGAAAATCCTTACCATATTTTTTTTAGGTTTCTTTAGTTTTGAATCTTATAAAAATAATTAAAATATATAAGTAAAAAGACAATTTTATCTATTGTGGAGTATTTTAATAAAGGGCAAAAAGTTCAAATTACTTTTTTTTAGGGTCTTCACACTTTTAATATATTATATATATATTATATCAGTTTAATTCGAGTTCGATTTGACTTTTTTTTGGTCAACACCAAATCAAACTGAGAATGATCGGTTTTTTTTTCTAATGCCAATCCAATCAAACCAAACCATGCCGATTTTTTTTTTCGATTTGGTTTGATTCGTCGGTTCGGTTTGACTTGACAGTTTAATTTGTACACCCCTACTTATTACATATATAATCATTTCTAAGTTCTTTCAGTTTTCCTCCTCAGAGTGCATACGCCACTTTCATGAAACAGGGGCGAGTTAAAAGGGACGCGGGTGACTTGAATCCTGTTTTGTCCAATAAGAACCATTTACATATGTTGTCTTTGTTGCACCGTAGATGATGTAAAAGATGCGACACTAACATAAAACATAGTGTTGTAAACTGTACAAAGGACTTTCTAACATTATTATAGAAATTTACATGCAACTGTGTTGGAATTTTACAGTGAAGAACATAATACCAAGCATTTCATTGGAAAAAACAAAAGGGGAACTTTCGGAAGAGGCAAGCTGAGGGTGTCAACTTTCTTTGATATAGCAATAGCCAATAGTGCCTCGACAAAGTTAAGCAATCCATCAACAAATACCAGATTCCTCCAGCAGTTTAAGCAGACTATGTTCAGGTGCACTCATTGATGGAAGAATAACCCTCTTCATGGGAGGTCTAGGTATTGTTCGAGCTGCCTCAGAGTCAGCAGCCCGTCCTTCCTGCATAACTGGAATATCAGGTCTTCTAATTCGCACAGAAGACCCTCGCTCCTTCCATATTCTTCCATCCTGTGAGTGAAGAACAATCCAAAAACAAGTAATGTAACGAGTGAAATGAAGGAGCTGGGAGGTTAATAAAGATCTTGTCACTGTTAGCGGTCATCCTATTCCTCGTCTCCATTACCACATTCAAGCATAGTATACGTATTTGATCAAGTAGAATGATAATCAAGTTGTACTAGGTTAGGTTTCTTGTGCTTCATGTTTAGCTCAAACACACAAATGAATAAAGTAGTACACAATTTAAGCAAGCTCAACTCCCTTTTTACTGGTCTCCTCTTTCATCGATGAAATGCACTGAACTCAGGGGCAGTACCCCCCACAACAGACACACAGAATGACATCAGAAATGTCTACTGCTAACAAGGGAGTAGTTAGTAGCATATAAGTACTCACAGAATCTACACTAGATTGACTGTATCATCACTTAGTGAACTTTCTGAAGTTTTTCCCAAGAGAAAATATCTAGTAATACTCTAAGCGTTAGGTAAGATCACCAAAAACATCCAACTGCAGCCAAAGTGCATTTTCCTTTTGCGTTTGACAACCTAAGTTTCATATATATCTTCAGTCAATCTTAAACTCTCTACCTCCCATACGGCATACGCTTTCATTATAAAAAGAGGGCAGCAAACAACTATGAAACAAGGAAAATAGCTAGAACAAGAGGCAATGAGAAATCATTCAGTTTCTCTCAACAAGATTGATGTACACAAACAATAGAACAACAAAATCAAGAGAAAACATGTCCTCAACGGCATTTGTTTGGACAAAACCGAAAGAGTAAAAGAAGTCAAGAAGTGGTGAGGAGGGTAAAATGCATTGAAGTTGACAACAATCGTATTTGTGGTTTTGCCTCTTATACATGTGTTCGAGAGAACATTTTCACGTTTAGAGAGCACAATACAGAGTGAATCGAAAACTTACATTTAGTACTGACGGTTCTGGTAACGGACATTGAATTGGTCCATCATTATGTAGAGGCTCAGGCGGGTGTTCAACTGGCTTGAACTCAACCGCAAATTCAATACCATGAGATGTGACAGAGGAAGACCTAGATATAGTAGCAGCAGCACCTGTCACCTCTGAATTTGGAGGAAATACTTCCCTTTCATCCTGCATTTGAAATTAGATCACAAATTGCTATAACTAAATCAGATATAACTTAATCTCCACTCAGGAAAGAAGTTCAAGTTGGACTTTTTGCGAAAGGGAAAATGACTGAAATTTTCAGTTGGGAGCCATTCTCTACCAGCTAGGAGACACTGTTGCTGTGGATCCCAGCACAGACAAAACAGTAGGCGATTCCTTCCTAGCTGCTCTATTCTCGGTGGACAGTGGGAGGTGGAAGGAGACATTGTTGCTATGCTTTTGAGTTAAATGAGTCATTATTTGAGTGGTTAATCATAACACTTGGCCAGTCAGAAACTTATTAACTAAACAATCAACACACCTAGTTTAACCAGTCAGTTTATGTGGAGAAAAAAAGAATCAGACAGACTTTTCATACAATAACGAAAGCAAATATAGATATGCATAAGAACAGATATAGAGAGGAAAAAACTGACATGTGCACTTTGAGTCCGACGATGGGCAACTTTGCTTACAGAAAATCTAGAAAAAATGCCCACCATATTTGCTTCTTGATCACTTCTCTCTGCACCCTAAAAGGCTGAGTCTTGGTCTTATTCTTTTAACAGATTCCCCAACTGTCTCTCTATGTATACATAGAATTAGTAATCAGATACTAAAAGAAAGTAATACTCCCTCCTTTTAAAAAAGAATTTGTTTTGACTTGACATAAAATTTAAGAAGATAGATAGACTTTTGAATTTGTCATTTTATATTAAAGTTATGTCAAACATATTAAAATATCATTAAATATTATAATTTTAAATATGTCGGGTGAAAAATTATAATTAAACTATCCCCAGAAAAGAAAAAAAATCCCTCTTTTTAAAACAAACTAAAAAAATAGATTATATATGCCGTGAGAGTAAAAACAGAAAGAAGATACGTAAGAAGGTTGCTTGGCTAGTCGAATTTTGTATGGATTCGGTTAGTCAACCGGGAATAAGCAGAAAGGTGTTGGTTAGGTTGGTTAATTGAAACTTGAGAGGTAGAAACTTAGATGAAGTGTCAGGTGATGTGTTTTAGTTTGAATGGGTAGTCTAAGATTTGTGTCAGTGGGTTAGATACATACGCAATCTTTATTTCCTTTGTCCTTTGTCTCTGTCTCTTCAGCTTACGTATCTCTGCCAGTGCCAGCAACCATCTCTTCTATAGTTTGTTACAGTATATATTAGCCTTTCGGTTTAATATGTTTAACCTATTTTACTTTTCAAAAGGAGCTAGCACAATTTTATTCAAAAGATCTCATACTATTTAATCTCCTAATTAATAGAAAATTAAAGTTGTATAAATTGTACACCTAAAGTGGTTGAGCTAAACTAACTAGCATAGAAGAATAATTACTTGTTTATTAGAGAATTTATTATAAGGAATTAATTTGAGTTAATAGCCCATCCACTGAGAATAATCCAGCTAAAAGAGCTGATGCTCTCGGTGTATGGCCAGAAATAAGCCAAAATCCTCACTGTCGCTGATACTTTCTTGGCGGTTTGGGTCACAG
>NC_061116.1:187349640-187356301 GCF_002878395.1 Capsicum annuum
GATTCCCATACAGGTTAACCTTGGAGGCCCTAAAATTTTCCATCTATTTTTTGTTGATGATCATATTCTTTTTGCAAAAGCTGATATCCCTAACTGTCAGATCATTACCAGGACCCTAGAGAGATTTGCTTTCTATTCTAGTCAGAAAGTCAACAACACTAAATCCAAGGTGTTATTCTGTAACAACTGCCATTATAACACTCAGTTCCATCTTTCCTCTATCCTATGGATTAAAGTCAGAAAATCCTTTGAAAAATACTATCTTTTTCTATCTTTCATGATAGACCTATAGTCTCAGACTTCCAGTTCCTCCTGAATAACATCAACTCCAAACTGGCAGGTTGGAAAACTCATTACCTTAACATGGCTAGCAGAACAACCCTTTCTAAAATTAGCCTAGACAGCAAGCCAAATTATGTCATGCAATATATCCTCCCCCTAGGAAAATTCATAAGCTCATTGACAGAGCCCAAAGGAACTTTATTTGGGGAACCACTGTGGTTAAAAAGAGAATGAACCTTGTTAACTGGAACACTATCACTTCTCCCAAACATCTTGGTGGTCTAGGCATGTAACAGTCAAACATTAAGAATGACACTCTTCTTGCTAGCTTAGCTTGGAGGTTTCACTCCAACCCCTCTTCCCTTTGGGTTTCCCCTCTTACTCCCCACTCTCCCTTTAAATCCAGAATTGGGAGAATTATCCAAAGGTCTTGATCTCTCTACAAAAATATTATCTAATGGTCTATTTTTTATGGTAAGAAAGTCAATGCCTGGAAAGATAGGTGGGTTTCCCACCCCCCATCCCCATTTATCCACCATTATCCAGGGACCTCTTCCAAACCTTTTTCCCCAATGCAACTCTTCAATATTTGGGTTAGTGGTGTATGGAATCAAAACTCCCTCCCCTTTGACATCTCTCAGATGTCAAATCCACTATTGTTACCTCCTTCTTTCCCAATCTTTAAGATAAAACTGATACCCCCCTCTGGCTTTTAACTGGGAATGGTCTCTTTACCTGCAAGAGTGCTTATCGGTTCTCAGTTGCTCAAAGTACCAGCTCTACTAATCATCACATTTCCCTGGGTTGGATTTGGAAACTTTATATCCCTAATAAGATTAAGTTTTTTCTATGGATGTTTCACCATAACAGCCTTCGTACCAAGGCTACTTTAGTCTATAGAGGAATTCATATTGCTCCCTATTGTCACATGTATCACCACCTCATTGAGGATATGACTCATTTTTTCTTCAACTGACCCCATGCCACCCGATTTTAGGACACCCTCACTGTAATACCTCATACTTTTTCCTATCTAATTTCATCTAAAAAATATCTAGTATTAGCTTCTAAATTGAATGATGGTTATTCTATGAGGAATTTTCAATATTTTTACTTTTATTCATGTGGAAAATTTAATAAGCTTTCCATCGATATAAGATTTTCCCAAATTCGATAACCGGGTCAGAAGTTACGACTATTTTAAGTTACCATCATAAAATAATGTCATATTAGTCAGTGGCGCAGAGCGCCACAAGGGGAAATGAAATTTGGCGAATTCCAGTAGAGGTCAGCGATTATAGCTCATCGCGCCAGGGCCTAAATTCAGAATTGTCCGTTTTTCAGTGTCTCAGCACAATTTCCCCGCGTCGTGCCAAAGTTCTAGGTCACAAAGGAAGTGGCAATGCGATGTCCCCGCATCGCGCCATCCCTTAATTTCTCAATTATCAAAATCTAGTGATACGATGTGATAGTGCCGTGTCGCGCCAAGGGTCCAATTCAAAAAATTTTCATTGAAATTAAATGATGCCTCCAGGGTTAAAAGGGTCAACTTTTCACCCCTATTTAAGCCCTTTAGAACGTGATTCAGCCATTCTTCACCCAAAATATACTAGTTTCTCTTAAGTTTCTCTCAAAAATAAGCTAGGGTTTCTATTGGGGATTCAAATTCAAGAAGGTTTCACTATTAATCTTCATGAAATCACGAACTAAGGTATGCATAGTGTCATTCATGGACTCCTTTCGTCCATGAAGCCCAAGAATCCCTTTTCTAAATTCAAGTTTATGGATTTTCTTATGAATTTCATGATTGGGCTGCTCTTGTTCATGTGGATAATGAGAAATTGAATTCTACTCCATGTTGGGTGATAATGTGGGTTAAATTATTGTAGATATAGATTTATGCAAACGACTAAACCCTTAAATGATGAAATTAGAATTGAACCATGATGTTTAATTATTGTACAGTGATGTTTACATGTACTCTGCCTACAATATGTTTGATTAAATGCCTAGATGAAGGAAAAGTGATTAACTAGCATGATACCATGAAATCCCCATGTATGTACAAGTTATGCCTATCATATGTTTTGATGAAATGCTTCTATAAATGTATTATGGATTATGATATTAATTATATGTTCAAGTAAGTTATGCTTGGTCAGTTTTCTTCCATCGAGTCCCGGGGTTACTCGTACCCGAAATATTAGTTGTGTGCCTAGAGCCATGTCATGTTTTCATGATATTCTCAGTCAAGCTATGATCCTCAGACTTCAGACAGTCTTATGACTCAAGAAATTTCCATGATCTCATGAATTCAGTCAGTTGTCAGATATCAATAGTATTCCATCAGTCAACGGAATTCAGTAACTCAGCCCATGTTTAGTTCAGTAAATCATGTTCAGAGTCTATTCAGATGGGAGTAAGAATTAGCACCGAGTGAACCCAAGGATGGGAACACACACTATCAGATGAGGGTGTGATTCTTAGAAGTCATCCTTGCGTTCCAGAATTATGTATCCAACATAGGTTGAGACATCAACACTATCTGATGAGGGTTGATGAGGTGGATAAGCACTATTAGATAAGGGCCCCACCATTTTCATATAGGGGATACTATCAAATGAGGGTCGCCCACAGCTTGTCCTTATCGGTGACACGGTATTGACACCCTTCCAATTGGGGTTACAGATTGGACCCCAACTCAGCCATAATAGCGTATCAGGGGCATGTCGGTTAGATAACTACTTCCTACAGTTTCATGTTACAAAATTAGGACTGTCGGATATAGTCAATCAGTCTAAGTAATAGAACTCAGATAGTTTTTTAGATTTCAAGACTGTCAAATACAGTCAACTCAGATACAGTACGGAACTCAGATAGTTCCATCAGATTCAGGACTGTCAGATACAGTCACTCATGTTATCAATTATATTCAGATTCAGTAATCACGTTATCACAGAATTAGTGTCAGTTGTTATGTCTCATGTATGTATTCTCACGCTCATAATAGTTAGTCCATTATTATTATTATTCATGCATATGAACCCCATGCATTCAGCCACCTCACATGCATACCAGTACATTCAAAGTACTGACGCATTTGCGCTATGGTGTCTTAAACCATAGGTTCAGAGACACAAGCTCCAGAGCAACAGTAAATTCCAGATATCTGCAGACAGAGTTAGAAGCGAGTCCCCATCTTTTGAGGACATGATTATTTCCCTATTATCTCATTAATCAGTTATTAGTTAGAGTTAGTTGGGGACATGTCTCATCAACTCCTTACTCAGACAGTTTATTCAGTTAGAGGCTTTCTAGACTATGATATTTCAGACTTCAATATGTTCAATTTTATTTTGGGTATTTTATTACCCCCACACAGATGTTATATCATTCAGATCATATTTAGTATTGAACCTTATGGCCTTTCAGTGAATGTTTCCGCATTATTATGTCATATTATGCAGTGTACAGGTACAGATATCAGTCATGGGTTAGCTTGTGGTCCTTCGGGGTCATGAGCACCGTGTAGCATTCCTAGCACCAGCCTCAGGGTGTTACACTCACCTACCATTATAGAGGCAATATAGTGCTCAACATTCAAATTTTCAATCCTTCAAACTGAGAGAGAACCTGGGGTCTTCTCAAGGATACTAACTTTGATACTTTTGTTGACTGGGGGACCCTCCTTCCCTATTGCATTTGGAATATTTGAAAAAATAGGAACAATAATATCTTTTGTAACAGGTCCCCCCCTCTTTCAAGGTTGTCTACTCTAAAGCAGTCAAATTTTACCAGCTACAGCCCCCTTTAGTGCCCAAAATTAGTAGATCCATTTAGCTCAACTGGAGCCCCCCCTCCCCGCCCGCCTAGAAATACTTATAAGCTGAACACTGATGGTGCTAGTGTGGACAACCCGAGAAAGGGTGGCATTGGGGGTGTTATTCGCAACTCAAATGGGAATTGGGTTATTGGTTTTGCTCAAAGTTTTCAGCATGCTTCTAACAACTTCATGGAGCTCATGGCTCTAAAGCAAGGACTGCAGCTTGCAGTAGAGTAAAATCTACGGTCAATTATTATAAATATTGACTCGAAAGTTGTAATCAACATGCTTAAATAAGGGAACCCACTTTTTAACCCATCATCCATCTTTGCGGGTCACTACTTCGAAGGCTAGGAAGCCCTCCCATTAGCCATAGCTACAGGGAGGAGAACAGGGTTGTTGATACCCTAGCTAAGGAAGGAGCCAAGCAAACTTTACTCAACAAATGCAGAATTTTTGTTTCCCCACCTCCTTTTGTAGTTCATACTTTTTGGGATGATAAATATGGAAAAAAAATTGTAGAACAACTTGTAATAGCAACTTGAATAGGCGTGCGCCCCCTAGCTTTGAACTGAAGCCATACTGAGCTCCCCCCACCCCCATTTTGTGTTGGATCTTTCACTAATTAATACATCCTCTGATTTACAAAAAAAAAAAAAAAAAAAAAAAAAAAAACATAAGATTAGAGTTATGTTCGGTAAGAAGGTATGTTTTCTTAAAATATATTTTTTGAAAAAGAAATGAATTTCTTGCTATTTTTAGTATTAAATAAATAATATTATCTTCAAAATATTTATATATAATTTAAGTAAATAAATTGGCACTAGGCCTAGGGGTGTAAGGGTGGTGGGATGATAGTTATGGATTATGAGTGGGTGGATATTAGATAAATTTTACTGAATGTGATTAATGAATTTGTTTTTTCTACATTTACTAAAAACAGTTATTTCTCTTATTTTTAAGAAATTAATTTTTTAAAATAAAATATTATCTAAATTTAATCAATCAAACATGAAAAAATTAAAAATAAAATTTTCAGTGAACAAAACATACAGAGCTATCAAGTTGGTAGTGATTGGTGTATAAATATTTGTTTGACTATTCTACTTTTATTTGTCTTAAGAAATAATTTTTCTACATTAAATATTTAATTTATTTATAATTCATGAATGAGGTTTTGTATTGGAGTTTGTAAAAGTAATTATAAATAAGGATAAAATAAAAAATTCTTATTATTTTCTTGAATTTCTGAAATGATAAATATTTTTAAATAAATATCTTTGTTAAAGACGATAAGTATTTTAAAACTAGAAATGTATTAAAATAGCTTCCTACGTCCAATTTTAGTTGTCCACTTTCCTATTTACATGTATATTAAGAAATCATAAATAAGAAGAAATTTTTCTAATTCATCCCATAAAAATCTTTTTTAGACTTTACAAATAAGTGTTCATACTTTCGAAAAGAATTAATTATGAAGATAATATGGGTAAAATTTAATTAATTCTTTTTTGATTGGATTGGAGGGAGTAGTATATAAAATTTATAGCATTAAATGATTGATAACGTGAGGTCTAATAAACGAAAATTAAATCATTTTGACAGTAATGAAATAGGAAAATAAATCGATAAAAGGAATTGATGAACATTATGCGATATGGGTTATTTTGACAATTTTTAATTTTTATGTGCTTTGCTGCAGGGCAAATTTATTGGTGATAAAAGACATAAATATGTGTATGTGGGAAACCATTACTCAAATAGAAATTATAATTGTGATATAAAATTTAAGATTCTTAAATTATATTTAATTTGAAATATTACATAATTTAAATTTTAACCATTAAAATAATCAAATTAACTATCTCATATAAATTATGAAATAAATAATTTCATGACATATTTCATTTTTTAAGATATTTTAAGTTTTTAATTATTACATAAACACCGAACCCCTTGGAGGCCCTTGATAGCCGTGTGTACCTTTTTCAACCAAGTGAGAGATTACCTCTACTGTATTAAGTATTTTCTTAAAATCTCTTCTTCTTCTTTTTTTTTTTTCCTTTTTCTTTGTCTTTTTCTTCCTTTTCTAACTTGTTTTAAAACTTATTTTTATTTATGAAATGATTTTTAAAAATAATGATGTTATTATTGTTACTTTAAGTAATAAAATTGGTTAAGAACAGTTATAAATCGAATAAATTTTTCGTAGTAGTATTAGTTATTATTTGCTTATAAAAAGTTATTGTCATAGAGAAAATTTATTGATCAAACTAAGTGCCTATTTGAGATTGTTTATTTCTCAAAGAAAAGAACTTATTTTGAGAAAAAATATTTTTTTTTTTTTAAAAAGAAGGGTGTTTAGTAAATTTGCAAAAGTACTTTTAAAAAGAAGCAGAAGCAGATTTTCTACTTCTGGAAAGAAACAGAAAATTTCTGCTTTTTCAAAAAAGCACAAGTAGAAGTAGAAGCTGAAAATTTCTACTTTTTCAAAAAAGTAAAAGTAGAAAATTACTTTTTTCATGATTAAGATATCCTTATCATCCTATCTCTCTC
>NC_061116.1:187356401-187360130 GCF_002878395.1 Capsicum annuum
AATGATTTAATTTATGAAATAATTTTTATATTTATTTTTGTTTGATACTTTAAAGTGATATTTAATTATTTAAGTAATATATTATTATTATTATTATTATTATTTTTAATGTATTTATGCATATAAATATTGATTGAAAATTGTAGAGTATGCGTTTTTTAATTAAATAAAAAAAAAATTTCAATAATAGAGATTTAAAATAAATTTTCTCTATAAATTGATTTTGGTAGTAAAAGTCTATTGATACATGTCCTTTTAGTCATTTGTCTAAAAAAAATACTTCTTGAAAAAGATTATCCAAACACAATCTGTTTATCAAAAGTACTTTTCAAAATAAATTTACTAAACACAAATTACTTTTTTCAAAAGCATTTTTCTGAAAAGTTATTTCATAAAAGTGTTTTTTAAATAAACAGTTTTATAACAGCAATTTTAAACGGGCTCTAAATGATAGTGTAGCGCACTTATTCTCTTAAAACTTTGGATATGCCTATGTTTCTTTGTTGAGGCTTTATAGAGTCCGTAACGCTCTTAATCACAGCATGTCATTACTACCAGATTCAAAAAAGATTTACAAAGTAAGATTTTATAATATGTTTTTTCTACTTTAAAAAAGATTGAGCGAAGTTGAATTGTTGCTTTTACATAAGGGAGAATGATATGGAGATCTTTACATTTGTTTTCATGTATATTTTGATCCTTGTAATTCATGTACGTGAAATCAATTAAAAGAATAAGTATTTTAAACGTTACCGTTGACCAATCATATGTGACATTAAATCGGCTAAGTTGACAAAAGTGAAAAAGAAACACACCCATCAAGTGACTGTTTATCTTCTTTGTTCTTCCCGACCTCTTTTTGCATCGACCCCCTTCGGCCCCCCCCCCCCCCGTGTTTGTGCAACCACCCTCCCCAGTCCCATGTTCTTTTTATTCATTGTCAATATACATGATGATACATAAATTCTACTCTCATAAATACACACAACTATGCACATATTATACATGAATTATGTGTATATTATTAGTCGTCTATTTTTAATTTGAATGATTGTGCGAACAACGACTATTTAGGTTAATTTTTGAGAAAAGAAAATTTTGTACTTCTATTTTGCCATTTAGAGATCACACTACACAATGGGGTCACAAGGAAGACTATACTATAAACCCCAAAATAAATTTCCACCACTCCTATGTGAGGGTGGGCATGGTATGGTATGGTACGGTATTTGAAATTTCGGTATGGTAATTTTGGTATTCGGTTTTTAAAAATATTATATATTACCATACCATATTAATTAATTCGGTATGGTTCGGTAATTTGACGTTTGATTTCGGTATTTTGCGGTATGGTAATCGGAAACCATAGTTTGTTTAACTTTGACAATATATACTCATATACTAGAGTATTATTACTTCGACTTTTCAAAAGTATGTCTTAATTGTATTATAAAAATGCATTACACATGTAGAACTATTGAAAAAGAAGTACAAACAATTCCTTTTATTAGTCAATTACACAAAAAAGATATTTCAATCAAGATAGAGTAGCGGAAGTTTCAAAGTCTAAACGTTTTTATACTAATACTAAGTTTTTTTTATTTTTGTATATATATATATATAAAAGTTACTTACGTAACTATATATACTTCGGTATGATATTCGATATTTCGGTATGTCATTTATAAATACCATATACCAAAAAATTTTAAAATGTATACCATATATCATAATAAATACCATAATACCAAAAATCACGGTATCAAAAATTTTGGTTCAGTATATACCATACCATGCCCACCCCTACTCCTATGACCTCTAATAAATGATCTGAAACCTCTCTTCCTTTTTTTTTTTTTCAATCTTTATAAGAGCAAAAATTCACCTTTTGTCATGTCACTCTCTAGAGCATTATTTGTACATATTTATTGCATTCAAATGAGAAAGTATAGAGTTAGTTATAAGCACTCACCACTTTACAATTTGCACATTTGAAAAATGAGGCAAATAAAACAGTTAAAGGGTCGGCAACTAGAAATAGAAATTTTTCGAAATAAAATTTAAGATTTCTATATTTTATTTAATTGGAGATATTAATTAATTTCAGTTTTGACATTAAAATAATTAAATTAACTATCTCATATAAAATGTGCAATAAATAATTTAATGATACATTTCACCTTTTGATATATTTAGGGTTGTTCATGGATCGGTTTGGATCGTTATTGATTAAAACTATAACCAAATTGATTTAGTTGATTTTTAAATTTGTAAAATCAAACCAAACCACAAAAAGAAAATAACCGTTTATTTGATTAGATTTTTTCGATTTATGACTAATCTTAATTGAATCTGCTATATGCTGCTAGTGCCTTAACCTTCTCACGACTGACAACGCTAACCAAACTAATATAAAATTTCCTATCATACATACATACTGATCATACAAAGTAATACCATATATATACTAGTTTAGTGTACGTACTTTGCACGTGGGTCTCTTGTCAATCAATAAAACCATATATATGAAAAACTAACATTATTAGAAAATAGTAATTGACATTAAAATAAAATTGTGAAGAAAACTTACCTCGAATCACAATCAAATGTGTTTTTTCATAATCTCTTATTCTTCGGGTATCACCCGTTTTTCTTTTGGAGTCATATTGTTAACACCATAGAAAACTTCCTCCATTATTCTCTTCAATAGATGCAAAGTTGTCGCAGTGGATTCATCTGAATTCAATACTTTCAAGATGAAGCATAAATTTTATGTGTAAAAAGCTATCAAATAGGTGTGAACCTATAATTTTAAATCACAACGATTGAATGGGAAGAGAAACTTTTTCGGTAAAGAAACCTTGAAAATTCAATCCATAGAGTTTAAATTCTAAATTTTCCCCAACCCCCACCTTCCCGCGCGCATCATTTGTTGATGCTACTAATTAAAGCCAATCAATAATTAATACATTAACATCATCCTCTTCATATCTCCTCTTATTGCAATACATAAATTTAGTTAGAATAGTCTCAAAAATAAGAAAAAAAATACATAAACATATAGTCTGACTAACTCATTTAGAGTCGTATTCGAATTAACATCTCTTTACCATTTAACCCTTAAATCAACAATTTTTTGTTCGATCATCTCCAACTGCAATGGACATCATCCAAGTCGTTAAATCAGATACTACAGACCTAAAAAATTATCAAGCAATTATCGATCATCAATTTGTAAGAAAAATTAACTATTTATGCTTTCTATTCTGGGTAACAATTCAATCATCATACAAAATAACTCCTTTTATAAGAGTGATAATAAACCAAAAAGAATTTGATTGTAGACTTTTAAATGATTTGTATCATGAAAAAAAGAACTCTTATATTATAAATAAAAAAGGACTCATGAATTTTTTTTTATTTTGTCAAAATAAATATATATACTCCTACGATAGTTTTGATTTCTATAAAAAATAAAGCAATTTTTTATTTACCAAAAATATGATTCCTAGAGTATTAAGAGTCGCTTTTTTTTTTTTTGTACTTGAGTATTAGTACTCCTATATGCAAAGAGTCTGCATGTTTGTAAAATATTAATGATAGTCTTTTACTTTCATGTTTATAAAATATTAATGGTAGTCTTTTACTTTTCAATAATAAGCTAGTTTTTATTTTGTTAGGACTCTTATGATTTCAAAAAATAGATAGTTTTTTTATCAGGCTCCTACT
>NC_061116.1:187363130-187369085 GCF_002878395.1 Capsicum annuum
TTGATGTATTTACGGATCACAAGAGTTTGCAGTATGTATTTACTCAGAGAGAGTTGAATCTTAGACAGAGGCGATAGTTGGAAATTTTAAAGGACTATGATATGAATGTGTTGTATCACCCGGGCAAGGCCAATGTAGTGGCAGATGCCCTTAGCAGATCGTCCATGGACAGTGTAGCGTATATAGAAGAAGATAAGAAGGAGTTGGCCCGCAAAGTGCATCGTTTGTCTAGGTTAGGTGCTAGATTGCTTGACTCAGCTGAGGGTAATGTTTGGGTTTAGAGTAGTTCTGAATCTTCCCTAGTTTCAAAAGTGAAGGAGAAACAGTATATGGATTCTCATTTGGTTGAACTGAAAGGGTCCGTCAAAGACCAAAAGGTGGAGGTTTTCCCCCAAGGGGGAGATGGTGTATTGAGATTTCAGAATAGATTATGTGTGCCTTATGTTGACAATTTAACGCAGAGAATTATGGCTGAAGCGCATGGCATGCGATATTCTATTCATCCTGGTGCTACCAAGATGTACCGCGATTTGCGGGAAATTTATTAGTGGAATGGTATGAAGAGGGATATAGCAAAGTTTGTAGAGAAGTGTGCAACTTGCCAACAAGTTAAGATAGAGAACCAAAGACCCGGTGGGATGATGCAAGAATTTAGCATTCCTACTTGGAAGTGGGAAGTGGTGAACATAGATTCTGTGACCGGTTTACCTCTTTCTTGTCGTCATCATGATTCTATGTGGGTCATTGTAGACAGGTTGACTAAGTCTGCACATTTCCTGCCAGTACATACATCTTTCACCGCTGAGGACTATGCTAAGTTGTACCTCCGAGAGTTAGTCAGGTTGCATGAAGTTCCGTTGTCTATCATCTCCGATAGAGGTAATCAATTTACTTTTCAGTTTTGGAGAGCCTTCCAGAAGGGTCTTGGCACCCAAGTTCATCTTAGCTCCGTTTTTCATCCGCAGACAGACGGTCAGACTGAGAGGACTATCCAGACTTTGGAGGATATGTTGAGAGCATATGTTCTTGATTTCAAAGAGAGTTGGGATGAACACTTGCCATCAATTGAATTTGCATATAACAACAGTTTTCATGCTAATATTAGAATGGCTCCATTTGAGGCTTTGTATGGTCGGAGGTGTAGATCACCCATAGGTTGATTTGAAGTAGGTGAGGCTGCCATGATTGGACCTGATGTTATGTTTGAGGTTATGGAGAAAGTTAAGTTGATTCAGGAGAGGTTGAAGACAACCTAGAGTCATCAAAAGTTGTATGCAGACGTGAGGAGAAGAGCTCTTGAGTTTGAAGTTGATGATTGGGTGTACTTGAAAATTTTACCCATGAAAGGGGTGAAGAGATTTGGAAGGAAAGGGAATCTCAGTCCCCATTATTTTGGCCCTTATAGAGTGTTAAATTGTGTTGGAAAACCATCTTATGAGATTGAGTTGCCTGCAGAGTTGTCAGCTGCCCACCCTGTCTTCCATGTTTCAATGCTCAAGAAGCACATTGGTGATTCTATTGTTGTTGATCCATTAGAGAGATTCGATGTTCGAGATAGCCTTTCATTTGATGAATTTCCAGTCAAGATCATAGATTATCAAGTCCGAAAACTAAGGAACAAGAAAGTTCCCTTGGTTAAAGTTTTGTGGCGAAATCAATCAGTCGAGGGTGCTACTTGGGAAGCTGAAGCAGACATGCAAGCCAAGTACCCTCACCTCTTCTCCACGAGTTCAAATCAAGACGAAGGTACTATTCTACCTCAATTCAATTATGCATTCATCTATATAGTTACTCTCTCTATGATTCGTGCATTCTGTACAGTACCCAAAATTTTAGAGTAAAGTAATCCCTTCGAGTGGGTCGTTCCAATTGTGCGTCCTTATTTTTCTCTTGTTCTTGACCTATCTGGCAACATTCGAGAACGAATGTTTCCAAGGGGGAGATATTGTAATACCTCGATCGTTCCTTAAGCCTAAATCTGTCTTTTGAGTGGATAAGGGTGGCTTCCAAATTTATTGATGTTTATATTGTGTTGTATTTCTCTAATTTCTACTTTATATCATGTAGAACATTGAATAAGCTTTCCATCGATACTAATTTTATCAAAATACGATATCAGACGAGGAAGTTATGATCGTTTTACTGAGCGTTGTCGAAATCGCCAGGTTTGACGGTCGACCTGGTGGACCGTCAAGCCCTTGGCGAACCGTCAATTCCTTGGCGTACTATCAGTTGTCCCATCAAGCCAAGGCAGTAACCCCTTTTTCTGTCCATCGTACGATGGCCAAAATGGTGGGCCGCAAAAAATTTGACGGACCGTCAACTCGAGGCAGAATATCCCATTTCTGACCCCCGAGCGAAGGACGATCTGGTGGACCGTCAGTTTCCTGACGGATAGTCACTTCGATGGTCACGTCGAGGTAGAATGTCCCAGTTTTGTCACTCGAGTGACGAACGATCTAGTGGACCGTCAGTTGCTCTGACGGACCATCAGTTCGACCGTCACAGACCCCGATCAGTAATTTTCAACTCTTTTTAAAAGGGCATTTTGGTCATTTCTGCCTCTTTTGGTCTTATATATATATCCAAGTAGAGAAGATCCATTCATTTTCTCTTCAATCTCTTCTAAGAAATATCTAGAGAACTGGGGTTTCTCTTTTCCAAATCCAAATCATCTCCAAGAAATTCAAGTATCTTCCATAGATTTCTCCAAGTTGTTCAAGAATTAAGTTCCCCAAGTCAAAGGCATCAAGAATCTTAGCCTAAAAGTGCGAGAAATAAGTTCCAATCAAGTCTCTTATTCTCAAATTTATAATCCAAGGTACGTGGGACTTGAACAAGAATATCCTTTCATTCTTGTGCCCAAAGAATTGATTTTTACTATGGGAATTTCATGATCTTTGCAAGTGGGTTTATGCCCAAATTACTTTATTGATGAATTACGAGATTTGAGTTGATTAAGTTTGTTATTATGATTTATTTACCATCATATTTCTTAAATTGAGGATTTATGCCATGAGATGCATATTGTTATTACGTATTGATGATTTCTAAATGATTTTAGATAAGGGTCATGATTCAAGCTTTTCTATGAAATGTTGATTATTGAATATATATATTGATATTTGGGACTGAAAGTCAAGAATGGGTCTTTTGATGTGTTCCTAAAGTTTTGACATTTGACATGATTTGATGAGTAATAACTTGATGTTGAGAAAATTTGTTTTGATTTTGAGCTGAGTTAGGAATCCACAGTTGTATATGATTTACAGATGAGATATATTTATGTTTTGGTCTCTATGATAGACCCATGAGTTGATTGATTAAGGTGGATTTTCTAACGCGTTCTGAGCTGAGTCTAGAAGGAGTATTTAGCGCCGAGCGAAAAATATGGTATTTCTCTGAAACTACGTGCCACCGTAGGATTGATATTGATAATTGTGGGCCAGAGGCCGAGTATGGGATTGTGATAACGAAATTGAGGTTGTACTCCCTGGCAAGAGTACGACGCTCCCGCCAATGTGGGGTTCTCTCCTTAGGAGGGCAAAACGTTGGACTCCATGCGGCTCATATGGTTTAGTTTATGTCGGTTATAAGAAACTCCCAAGTCCATAATGATCTAAGTTCCTTAAGTTACCGAGTCAGTCTAAGTCATGAGTCAAAGGGTTTGAGTTGAGTTCAATGATTTATGAGATTTATGAAGCATGTGTTATTATTGATGATTTATGGACATTATGTTTCAGGAAATTCAAGCGAAGAAAGTCATTATTGTCAGCATGCATGATTTTATTTTATATTTATGATATTATTTAAAAACGTTGCATATACCCCCACATACTCAGTACATTCCCAAGTACTGATTCTCATATTCTTCTGTGTTCTATATTTCCTCGTGATGCAAGTTTAGGTGCTCAGTCTCAGTAGCGACAGTGATCTTAGAGTACCTTCATTTACATTTCTGTTGTTGGTGAGTCCTCATGGTTCGAGGACCTATGTCCCTGATTTTGTCTTATTAATAGATGGTTGTTGCCTTTCAGTTCAGTACAAGTCTATTGGGGGATCTGTTCCATTGGCTCCTCAGTCTTATATAGTAGAGGTTTTGTCAGACTAGAGTACCAGTATGTACAGAATTTCAGTATTTTGTTTGTACAGGACAATATTTCTTTGTATTCCAGTATGTTCATGACATGATTATTCTTCCTTATTACAGCATCATTATTGTCATAGTGAGTTATAGAAGTGAAGACAGGCTTAGAGAGTTAGCTTGAGGCCGCGTGTGGCCTTAAGCACCGTGTGACGTCCCGGGATGGGATCTTGGGCGTTACAACTACACACCTATACTTTGCATGGGTCCTATGACCCCTCTGAACTATTTTAAAGTGGAACTATTACTCCCCCGAAATGCTATACCCAGTTTTGGAGGAAGCGGTGTAATACACGCACCTATCACATTTTTACACATATTTTTTTATTTAAAATTAATTTTTATTTACTTTTTTCTCTATTTTTATTACTTTTCATCATTTTTTCACCATTACTTTTCATCTCTTTTCCTTTTCAAACTTTATTATAGCTACTTCTATGCAAACAATTTTTTGACGACCTTGAAGTGGAAAATAATGGACAATATTGAATTTAAAATTTCCAAAAATCTTGAAGTCGGATATAAAAAACAACTTCAAATTTGAAATTTCCGACAACCTTAAAATGGAAAATAATGAACAATATCAATTTTTTAATTTCCGACAATCTTAAATCCGAAAACAACGAACAATACGAATTTCAAAAATTTCGACGACTTTGAAGTCGGAAATAATGGACAATATCGATTTTGAAATTTTCAATGACCTTGAAGTTGGAAACAATGAACAATACCCTTTTTGAATTTTTCGACGATCTTGAAGTCAGAACCAATCAATTTTGTGCTTGGAGATAAGGAAGATGATAAATTAGTCTTGGATGCCATTGATGAGTTTTTGAAGTTTTTTGTTTGTGAGAAAGAAGAAAGAGATAATACCCAATTATCCCCCTGAACTATACCCAAAAAGATTATGACACACCTCAACTTAAAAGGGGTCCTATTACCCCCCTGAACTAATTAAAAGTGGAATTTTCACCCCCTTAGTGCCTATGTGGCACATACGTGGCATTTACGTGGCACAACACACTGAAGTGTCCACGTAAGCACACGTGTGTGCCACATATGTGTCATATAGGCACTAAGGGGGTAAAAATACTACTTTTAATTAGTTCAGGGAGGTAATAGGACCTCTTTTAAGTTGAGGTGTGTCATAACCTTTTTTAGTATAGTTCAGGGGGTAATTGGATATTTTCTCAAGAAGAAAAAGAAGAAGAAGAAAGAAAATGAATAAAGAAAAATAATAATTAAAAATGAATAAATAAAATAAAAAAATATTAAAAATAAATTTTTAATAAATAATTTTCGTTCTCTCTCTTTAAAGAGAGTGAAACATACTCTTTTGCCATGTCAGCTTTTGGGGGTATAATAATTTTACTTTAAAATAGTTCAGGGGGGTCATAGGACCCCCCAAAATATAATTACGTAGTTGAAATTTGGAGTAAAGGTTGAGGGGCTTTTCACCATTTTCTCAAATTTTGGTTATGCCTATGCTTCGTTGTTGATGCTTTACAGGGTCCTTAATCTTCAATCACAACGTGTCATTGAAATCAGATCGTACAAAAACCTAATTCCGATAAGCAAACACAAAAATATACTACTTTCAAAAAGATTTACAACGTAAGATTTTTTAATTTATATGTTTCTTCTACTAGAGAAAAAGATTGAGTAAAAGTGGATTGTTGCTTTTACATAAAGCAGAATGACTGAAAATCTCCGTAAGTGTTTCGATGTGTCATTTAAGTCATTGGCTTGTACTTCAGAAAGTTTCAATCAAGTATATAAACTCGACTAAAAGTATATCTTTAAACATCTCT
>NC_061116.1:187372085-187396796 GCF_002878395.1 Capsicum annuum
TTGCACGTGTAACATTTGATTATTTAAAATTAAATAATTTTATCTATTATACAGAGATTTTAGTAAAGTGCAACAAGTTTAACTCATTTTTCAAAGTGTAAACATAAACATATATTTTAGTGTATGCACATATATATTTTACCACTAGAAGTTTCAATTAATTGATCATCATCACTTTTGCGTTTGTCATGCAGCACCTCTGTCCCTTACTGTAATAAGGCTAAGAGAGACATAGAATCATATACGTGGTACAATTATTTCTTTTTTATATTTAAATCTTTCGTTGTTCTTAAAGTCAAATTTTATAAAATCATTTATTACATTTTTATTACACACTTAAAACTTTTAAATTTATTTCAAAATTTAAATATTAAGAAAATAATAAATTAAAAAATCATTAATATTTATCAAATTCTTAAAAGGAATAAATGATAAATAGTAAAAAAAATTGAATAAATTGATTACACACTTAAATTATTTATTACAATTTATTTAAAAATTTAAATATGAAGAAAGTAATAAATTAAAAATTTATATCCTATAAAATTAAATTATTTATTATAATTTATTTCCTTTTTTAAAAAAATGTTTTTTCCTTAATTTTCTACTTTCCATGTTTCTTGATTTTGTTTCTTTTATGTGATTTGTCTATTGTGGTAAATTTATTAGAATTATAAGAGGGAAGGACTCCTATAATTAATTATCATTAATCGAGTATTTTTATATCATAAAATTAATTATTATAAAAAATAGTAGATGAGTGTTTTGTCTGTTGCGTAATTTTTTAATGGATGATAAAAAAATTCAAACAACGTTTAATAACATTGTAAAAATACATGCATAATACAAAAGAAGGAAGTTAGAGCCCGTTTGGATAAGCTAAAAAAAAATGGCTGAAAAAAAGTTCTTTAATAGTGCTTTGGAAAATGTTGAACTTATTTTAAAAATAAGCAGTTAAATGTTTAAATAAAAGTGCTGAAACTGAAAAAAAATTATTGATATATTTGATAAATAATGCTTTTAAGCACTTTTTTTTAATCAAAATGATTGAAATATCCTTATTGCTGTTAATAATATATAGAGTTGATTATTATTAATTTTTATTGATAAAATAATTTAAATTAAAATTAATATATATATATATATATATATATATATATATATATATTAAATTATGCATTAGCAAATTTTGTGGAAAGAAAGCACCACCAAATTTTTCTACTGTCCACATGCTTAATATGCATTAGCATAACCAATAATTTCTTGATTAAGGCAAAACCAATAACTAACTTAGACAAGCATAACAAAATCATAAGGGCAACAAGGGGACAATTTGGGAATAAGAAAAATTATAAGAGCAAAAATATCATTTATTTGGTCAATGAGAAATAGATTATAAGTTCGGAAAAAATAAGCTTCCATTTGCAGCTTATTATTTTTAGTTTAAAAAATGTCAAAAATAACTTTTTTTAAGTCATTTTGAAATTTGCCAAACACCTTTTTAAACTAAAAAGAGATTATAATCTATTTTGACCAGATTGTAATCTCTTCCAAATGGGCACTTAATCAGCTTACTATATTTCCTCTCTCATGTTGCAACTTTAATTAGCTTAAAAAAAAAAAGCAGAATAATTAAGCACACGAATATTTAGAGACTCAAAATTTGTACAGTCAATTTGAAAATGTGAACTTCTAAATAACAGTATTACCATGTAATTAATGATTAAAAACTTTGCCTAAACTATTGTTTGAAACAAAATTTATTAAGCACAATTAAAGAAACAAAAGTATTTAAATTAATCTTACCTCTGAGAAAGAAAAACTTAACATCATCATTATTCCACAAAATATGACGTACTTGTTATAAAATAATAAAGAATAAGAAGAAGAGTAGAGAGAGTGATTCTTATTACTTCTCTTGAGGGATGAGAGATCGTAAGATTGTAAATACAATGAACAAAATCCCTCTATTTATATGAAAAATTTACTCCTAGTCTGAGTAAAAGACGTATGTTTCAAATCCTAATAGATATCAAAGTAGATCTTGATAGACATTCACTATAATGTAAATCCATTTATAACACTCCCCCTTGAATGTCTAATTGGTAGATAATGTGCCTCGTTAAAACCTTACTAGAAAATATTCAGTATGAAAAAAAATCTAGTGAAGGAAAAAGAGTACACATCTCTAATAATACGCATTTCAGCTACCTCGTTAAAAGCCTTACAAGGGAAACCCAGTGGGACAAAACCTCGTAAGGGAAAAAGAGTACAACATGTATTAACTCCCCCTAATGAGAACATCCTTGACCTTTGCATCTCGATCTTGTGCAGCATCTTCTTGAAAGTTGCAATTGGAGAAGATTTGATGAATAAATCAGTCACATTATCAGTTGAACGAATCTGTTGCACATTAATATCATGATTCTTTTGTAGCTCATGAATGTAGAAAAGCTTTGGCAAAATGTGCTTCGTTCTATCTCAATTTATGAATCCTTCCTTAAGATGTGCTATGTATGCTGAATTATCTCTGTATAAAATTGTGGGTAGATTGTCATATTTCACTCCACATTTTTCTCGAATGAGATGTATCATGGACCTCAACCTTACACATTCTCGGTTTGCTTCATGAATAACTATTATCTCAGCATGATTCGATGAAGTAGCTACGATAGACTGCTTTGTATATCTCCAAGATATGACAGTACCACCACATATGAACACATAGCCTATTTGAGACCGAACTTTATGCGGGTCAGATAAGTACCCAACACCAGCATAACCAATAAGATCGGGACTGCAATCTTTAGAATAAAACTAGCTCATGTGTTTTATCCCATTTTGATGTCTCATAGTAGGAGCACAAATATACCTTGTAAACAAATTGACCGAAAAGGCTATAGGCCTTGTAGTATTTGCAAGGTACATGAGTGCATCAATTGAACTAAGAGATGGTACTTCGTAAACAATCCAATTCGATATATTTTGAATTTCAGTAAATAATCTATTGCTTTGAAAACTCTCCAAAAGTTCCAATGATGTTCAAGCAATAAGCTTATACAATATAAGGATTATAAATAAGTTTCCCAGAAACTTTTATATGCTTCAAGCAGTTTGAATCCTTAAAAGTTTTCACATAAGTTTTGTCAAGTGACAATATTCAATATTTCATGAGTGACATCTTCAAGTGTCTGAAATGCAAATCAAATAAGTTTTACGCTTACCAAAATGCATCCTTTCATGTCACTTGATAAATGTTTCTACGTCAGCATGCTTAAATAAACGTAGAATTCAAATCCTCATAATTTTTCACAATATTACGCCAATATTGTGTCAAAGATATTGATGATATATCATTTTGTATCGGTTCACAATGTGACATAACATTTTGTGATCTCATCACTTCATTATTTTCAGGTACATGAACCTCTCATAAGGTTTCATGAAGTGGTATGTCGTAAGATCTTCAAGAGCTCATTGCCTTTTTATTATGATTATTTGCTCCTTGTTTTTCAAGAACTATTTTATTTAAAACCGATCAGTCTATCCATGTTTCACGCATGCATAGACTTTGTCCTTTAGGAACACAAAATACGAGCACTTGCACTTAATATGAGATGTTTTCAGCATTTGACTTGAATTATCTTTTGGATGAGGATATGGTGATAATTCCTAACATATTTCATAGCGTTTATAATCTTCCCCTTATTTTAGAAAAACTAACATACATCCTCTACTTCTTTGAGGAATCCATCGTTGTGCATTATGGTATATTCATTAATTGTATACCGCACATCAAAATTATTAGATTGAATTATTGATTCCCGATCTTGAACCAATTGAGAGGAAAGAAATAATCATAATTTATTGGTCTAATGCATACAAATGTTATTGCAATATATCATATTTTAGACCAATACATGAAGTTTTGTTATCATCAATAATGGTTTAGCTAATTATCGAAGGCATTCAATGCCAAACCATCATCATCAAGATAACTTTCTTGATTGCACAATCTGAAAATTATGTTCTTAACTCAATTTTATTGAGCAAGCAACTTTATGAATGTCAAATTACAGGTTGACAATGAATGTACATGTGATCATCTTATTGATGCATCTTTTCAACATATCACATGATAGATGAACGGGCCCTTATTCACCTTTTATAATTTTCAGATTTGAAGGGATCCAATCCCAATATTAGTTGGGCCAACCAACTTGTCATGAGAACAAACGACATAAATAATTCTTGAAGAATCTTCTAGTTCTTCAATACATGCACATCTTCGAGATGTCACCATCGTTCATATCAATTTATGAACTTTTATTCTAGTAAACTCCAAATTTACCATGACATGTACTTTTTCTTTAGTAAATTTCAAATTTACTATTACATGAATAAATTTCAGATTTAATACTTCAGAAGTAGATTTCAAAATTATTCAACCTCTTTCGGAGGTGAGTTGTGATCAAGTGCACGTTTGCATTAATAAGTTTCTCATTTTCCAGGAATAAAATATAATCGTGCCTTAAGTCTATCAAATTATGATAGCTTATAACCTCTTTCAGGATTTTGCTACTTTAGAAGCAAATCGAGGCATACATATAATGTAGAGAATTTTTCTCTAGCATATCTTATAATCATATAAGCGTGTGAAAATATCATCACTTTTGATGATCATTATCGTATTGTCCCTCCACGCGTATATTCATGCATTCAATCACTTGTCTTCTTTCAGACATATTATGCACTGCTACCATATACACATCAAGAATGAAGTAAGTTATTATATTTCAGACTTATCATATATTGCTACCACATTCACTTCATGGAATGAAGTATATTCAATGGGTCGAATTTCATGACCTTTCATCAAATATCTATTATTTTGCCTTAGCCATCATAATATATCAATATGGTGTATTGAGATTCAAACTCAACGTCTTATCCATATAAAGGCGTCTTAGGCATAAATCGATGAAACTTGAACCCAACATATTATCATCTCTTTTCATAATATTGTTCTTGAGAAATAAATTCAAAACATAAATGGTTCCAAACCAATTATTTTTCCTCAAATCTAACAATAATTATATTATTAGTAGCAAAAGACAGATAACATAAGGAATTACTAACCTTGAAATTACCTTTAGATTTATAATCTCACCTTATTTGGCAGAATCTCGTGTTGATAATCTAAATTAGTTAGAGACTCGAAAACTTGTGTAGCCACATACGAACAGATCTCAATTGGTAAGAGACTTCGTACAGATATCAATTGATAAGAGACTTCGTGTTGATAACGTGTTATAAAATAATAAAAAATAAGAAGAAGAATAGAGAGAATAGAGAGAGTGATTCTTATTACTTCTCTTGAGGGATGAGAGATCATAAGATTGTAAATACAATGAAGAAAACTCCTCTATTTATAGGAAAAATTTACTCCTAGTCTGAGTAATGCTTCAAATCCTAATAGATATCAAAGTAGATCTTGATAGATCTTGATAAACATTCACTATAATATAAATACATTTATAACAGTACTAATATAATTACGTACTATTGTATTGCGGCCAATCCGTAACTCATGCACATAATTTTCAGCAGTAATATAATCATGCACATAATTTCAGCAGTAATATAATTCCAAATTACCCTATTACTCATTAAAGTCTAATAGGTTTCAATTTGTGACAGTTTTACCAAAGACTCCTACACTGAAGGCGACAGAAAGAAGTCCATAACTATTAGGGCTGGAAAAAAGTCCATAAATATTTTTAAAAATAATTAAATTTTTAAATATTAAAATCTTTTATTTTTTAAAATTTAAATTTTTACAAAATTGTTTATTACATTCATATTACGTACTTAAAACTTTTTAAAATTTGGTACTTCTTAATTTTTTCTTATTGTAACGTTTTTATATTTATTTATGGATTTCTCAAATTTTCTTAAAATCAAATTTATTTGACTTAGAATTCTTAAACTAATGAAAAATGTATTAATTGTTATTAATTTTGACGACTTCTATAAGGAAAAGTTTTACCATAAATATATTTAATTAATTTTCAACTCCTAAATATTAAGAAAAATTACTGAAAAGACGATTTTGTCAAAAACAAAGACTTTTAATGAAGGGCAAAAAATTCAAACAACATTTCTAAGGCCCTTCATACTTTTAATATACTAGTTCAGTGTGCATGCGTTGCACGTGTATCAAGCGTCAATTAAGAATAAATGTATATAAATAAATTATTGTATATACGTTATTTTATTAAGTATCGAAATTTTAAACTACAACGTAAATTTTAAAGATAAAAAAATATAGCACACACGAGAGTTTACATGGGAATGTATGGCTTAATAAGTTATTACATACGACTATTCATAGTTAGAATTCATTGCCACCATGTATCAGGATAAGGAGTTAGCTGATCTCTTAGTGCATGAAGAGCTTCTCATTTAGATGTAGCAACTATTTTTAGCTTTAGAGCTTATTGTGTTGTAGATCACTATATCTATCTTTGCTTCTTTCAAAAGGTTGTGCGAAATAATGTTTAAAAGAGCTCAAATGCTTCTTTTTAAAAGTGAGCAGCTGGGAACTGGTCATCTCTTATCATGCATTTTCTCATCCATACTTGTATCAGTATTACCGCAGAAACCATGCTTGGAGGGTGATGTTCCTGACAAGAAAAGTTAGCACCATCAAATCGTAAAACTAATCTTTAAGAGAGGTGTCATAACTCATATGTAAACTGCAGAAAAATTAAATGTAAAATTATTGAGTATGAGACATTATATGGTAAATACTTTTTATTCCTCTTTTCTTTATATGGATAATCCCTCTTTGTCCTTCATTGAGTGAATACTTTGTGATCTTTCATAAGAGTAAAGGAGTTTTTGAACAAACAGGACAAAGAACTACTAATATAAATATAACGAAGAATTTAACCTCAATCTACTAAAAAAAATTGAACATTTTTTAACCAATTCTTCCTAGTCCATAGCTCATCAGCAAACAAAATTTTAGTTTTGCAACAATTTCTAATAATTGTACCTCATGCTGAAGTAAGAACTTTTAGTATCTTCAAGCTCTAAGAAAATATTGACAAGAATTTCATATATATTCTGTTACAAATATATTCACTAACAAATATTTCAAAAAATATTAAAGCAAAATGTTCAAAAATCACAACCTTTAAAATTTAAATTTTCAAGTTTCAATTTCAAAATCTATCGTCGAACGAAAGCTAATATTTGTTGTAGCATAAAACAAAAGAATCAATCAAGAATGTGAACCTTTTCTCTTTAGCAATCAGTAAAAAGAATGTGAAATTATAAAAAATTTAGTACTACTAATAAAAATTCTCAAGAAATTATGTATACATCAATCACAAAATAATAAAAACACAATTTTTTTGTGCAAATACAGAACATCAAAGCCAAAATTAAAAAAAAAATCAATAAGAGTATATAATTTTTGTAACATTTAAAAGAGGGTCAAACACCAAATCATTTTTCAACTCGTCTTGGATATTGTGTCTTTTCACGAGGAAGTATATTTTTGTTCTTCTTCAAGTAAAAGAACCCGATAATGCAGAAATTTATTGTTCCCTGCATGTTGATCCAAACTTAGAGAATTGCAAGAAGAAAATAAGGAAAAAAGTAGGTCCTCAATGTATCTTCCTTGATTTTGGCGGTAAGCGTCTCAAGAACACTATCTTTGTTCTTAAGATTCCTCCACATATCAAGGGACTTGATAACATCAAAGGCCTTCTGTAAATCTCTTTGTTTGAAGGCTTGTGTGGCAGTAATTATGTGATCCCTAATATTCTTATGTGGGCCTGTAAAAGTTTGCCTCTCACTAATCTCAAGATATCTTCGAAAATTCTTGTTTACGACCCTACGATTTACGTCATGACTATTGGCTGTCATGTTTGGCACCTCTAGTAGCATGATACATATCAGATGGACAACCTCGAGAAAATCTATACTTATATACATGTGATATGATATCTACCATATTCGTTCCATCCTTTCCTTCCCAGGATGGATGTGTAGATTCAATGCTAAGATAGACTCAAATGAACAACAAAAAAATTATCAACATGAATAATTCAATAAAACATATGATTATCTGGCTTATTAAATATGATTTAATCCCTTGCCTGTTTGCAAAATCTCATTCAATTTATTGTGTACAACCTTCGTAATTCACTTTATACATAATCGAAGAAAATATTAAATTTGAGTTGTTCCATCATGCATCGTTCAACTTACGCTTTTCTTAATATTGCATATACTTATCAAAAAATAACTTCATATACTTCAAATTATATAGCAATAATGAAATTCAATTTTAGAGACAAATCCTTTTCAGTGTATGTTTCATGCTTTTGATGTACATGAACCCTCCATCAATAACTTAACTTCCCTCAACTTGCATCAATCTTATTTAGTTCCATATCCTGGCAGCCTAGTCAATATCAAATTTGAACTATTTTATAGACACTATGCTTGAAAACTTGATGTCCTAAAATTGCTAAAAAGTATTATTGTAGAAACTTTCAGTTTTTGGACTGATCAAATAATTCTATTTTCAATAACAATAATAATAAAACTTAAACACTCAAAAACACTAAAAAAAAATAAGAATATTTACGTAAAAATCTCCTTGTTGAACAAAAATTTTCTTAGTAAATATTCTTATTTGATCTCATCAAATAAAATCTTCAAGAAATTCAGTAACTACTTTAATCGGTGGTAATATGGTTATGTCATCTAATTTTTTTAGGAGAAATTTTCAACTGCAAAAGAAAAACAAAAAATTATTAAAATTATGTATAACTCATGTAATTATCTTTAAACTAAAAGCACCTTATTTAGGGTCAATAGAAGACAATGAATTTGGAGAGAACTTCTGTAGCGTGGTGTAGGGAGAGAAGCAATATTAGTTTGGTTAGGGTTCTTATAATTTTATGAAATTATTTATGTAGAGGCAATATTACACCTAAATTCTAAACATATTTGGTAGCATGAATCCTAATCCTAAATAAATAAAAAATGAAAAATCCCTAAAGTCAAAAGCACAATCATTTTTATTTTTTTTACACCGTATTAAAAGAGTCAAGTGCCTATAATAATTAAATGTCTTTTGATTATTATAGTTTTATAAAAATAACTAATAATTTGAAAAAATGGTAAAAAGATGATTTAGTCTAAAGTGAAGTGCTTTAATGAACGGCAAAAAAAATCAAATCACTTTTATAAGAGTCTTCACGATAAGGTGAGTTTTACTTTGATATCTTCACCCTCTTAAAAGGAAACTAAATTCCGCAAATTAGTTATAGAAATTGTTTGCCTTTTGGGGGGAGCATATTTTTTTTCATTTTAGTTTAAATGTAAAATCTAATTCTCCATAACCCAAAGTAATCAAACACACTGAAAAATGATTTCTTCCAATGAAACATATTCTAGAAAAGTATTTTACTTCATACAAAAGTTTTTTGAACTAAAATTTATCAACTACGGAGACTTTCAAGTTTAAAAATTCATTATTTAGATGCTTCGTAAATGTCAATAAATTCAATATAATCTCACAAGTGAAGTATGAGGAGGGTAGTGTGTATTCGGACCTTACCGCTACTTTAAGAAGGCCAAGAGATCATTTTCAATAGACCCTCTGCATAAAACTAATTTCATGAATGTAACCAATTAAAGTAATAGCAATCATCAATGACATCCAAAGATAGTACTAAGAGATAATGGTGGAGCTACATTGACCCATGAGTGGTCACTCGATCACCCTTCATCGAAAAATTATATTGCTCATATATAAAAAAATAATTATGCATATAAGTCAATTTTTAAAAAAATTATATATACTAAAGCTTTAAACACCCTTAATAAAATTCCTACTCTCACGGTTGATAAGAAATACAAAAATCAACTTGTAACATTATTTAAACAAAGTAATTCATAAATATAAGAATTCATGAAAATTTATATAAGCTTAATGGTGGCTAAAAATTCAACCATCTTAGTGACACACAACCTACTGCCCTTCTATCGCCTTTCATTTTTTTCTATCCATGATCATGTCGATGTGTCATGCGTTATCTAATCACATCACTTTAAGATTTCTTTGTCCTAACTCTACCTCTCATAATATTCACTATATTTAGCCTCTCATACCTTCTCACTGGGACATCCATGCATATTCTCTTCTCATACCTGAATCATTTGTTGCATATAAGTATGAGCTCGAATAGCACCAAGATAAAATTAAGTATGGTAATTCACACAAACTAATCAAAAAATATCTAAATTTATTTGGTACCCGATATTTGATTAGGTCGTTAGATTGACCTCATGCTCCAATGTGAAGTGTTTGAAAAAACTCCTCCATCTTTAAGAAAGATTTTTTCCTGGAACCAAAAGAAAAACAACTTGTAACATCAAACAAAATAATTCATCCCTAATTAGGGGTTGTTATGCAATATAATAGCAAACATAAAAATAAAAATTCATAAATATAGCAAGCATAAAAATAAAAATTCATGAAAAATTATACAAATCTAATGGTGACTCAAAATTCAACTACCTTATCAACACACAACCTGCTAACGTTCTCCTACCTTTCATATCTTTCTATCTATGATCATTCGACGGACGTCCTTTACCTCTAAAAAAAATATTGAATTAATCAATATAAAATATTGCAACTTATATTACTTTTCATATAATTTTTGAATATCTAAATTTTAGTTTTGAATAATAAATTAATATAATCTAATTTAGCTCTGAAAATTAATCAAATTGATCCACAATTTTGAGACCCTAAAGAATTGAAATTTATGAAAATTGAAAGTACGAATTATTTTCCATAAACAACAATCCCAACCCCCAATGTAACTTAAGCTCCAAATGTTGAAAAATACATGAAGTTGTTATCCAAGTCAAAACACCAACTTCCATATAGCACTGCATGATATTACCTCTCAAAGTCAAAACAATCAAACTAAGAAATTCATTATTCCTTGTTATTTCCCAAATTATATGTAATAATTTACATGTAAAGAAAACAGATATACAAAAATATATGCAGATGACAGAAAGAAGAAGAATGCTAAACCTCGTGAACAAAGGAGGCTTAGATAGAGAAGGAGATATACATGTAGAGAATAAAACTACAACCTACATCCAGATTTCAGTGGCAACAACAAACCTCAGTTTAACCATAAATCAATGTTGATTCTTCAACTTTAATCTATCATAAACGTTTCTTATTTGATACGTAGCATCGATTAACCAATACAAAGCCTCTAAAATTAATTTGCCGTCAATGTTTCGTTCATCAATTATGTCTTATAATCATCATTCATTCGCCTTCAAGATACCTACAAAATCAATGCAAAATAAATCAAATATTATCAATATAACTCGCTTCCGTCATATGATTATCTAGAAATAAAGGACCACAATTTGAGTCGCCCGATTTGGACCACAATTTGACACAATTTATCGGGTACCAAATAAATTTGAGTGGCCTGATTTGGACCACAATTTGAAACATCTATTCCTAAAGCAAATCAAATATTACTTTAATTCCAATCAAGTAATATTTCATTAAATAAATAATGAAAGGATACTAACGAAAAAGATATTTGAGTTTATTTTTAAAACCTTGATTGTAAAGGACTTGAAGTTAATTCTTTAAATGGAGACAGTATTGATATTCTCCTGTTGCTTTGGCTGGTGAACATCTTAATAGAGAAACTACCAACATTAAATTAACAACATAAAGAATTATGATAGAACAAAATAAAAAATTCGAGACATTCAACAAAGAGGAAAAACAGCGAGAGATTGGAAGAGAATACCTCAATAATTTTTGTGATGGCGGTGAATTTTTCTTCCTATATATAAAAAGTCCTTAAATAAGGAAAAAATTAATAGTCAATATATAGTTGGTTTGAAACTCCTAAATTACATAATTCAAATAAGAAAAAAATTAATATCCAATGTTTAATTGGGTTTGAAGTACTAATTATTAAGAAAATAATTAAATTATTATTATCTTAAATTTTAAATAGAAAAATAGTGAAAAGATAATTTTATCTATTGTGGAGTGTTTTAATGAAGGGCAAAAAAGTTCAAATCACTTTTCTAAGGGCCTTCAGACTTTTAATATATTATAGATCCTAGTTTAGGTGTACGCGCCTTGCGCGTGTACCTCACTTTAATGAGTTCAAACATTACATTAAATAGGATATTTGTTTAAATAATAAAGATGAATATAATAATTAAATTTAATATCTTTTGAGTATGTAAAAATGGATAATTTATTTATTAAACCTAATCTTTAGCAAATATATTTTTAAAAGTCGATCGACATTCAATCTAATCCTTACACACAAAAATTTTCTAAAGTCATCCGACACTCATCTACTACCAGTAAACAATAACAAAATAATACAATAATAGAGATATCAAGATAATAAACTAAACCTAACCTTTACATAAAAAAATTTCTCAAAGCCAACCAACATTTATCTATCACCTGTAAACTACAACAAAATAATACGATAAAAGTGATATCAAAATAATACAATTAAACTTAAATTTTACATATAAAAATTTCTCAAAATCGATCGAGATTCATCTACGAACTGTAAACTACCAGTAAATAACAAACTAATAGAGATGTTACGATAATAAAATTAAACCTAACATTTACCTAAAAAAAAAATTCAAAGACGACCCGCATTCATCTAGTATCTGTAAATTAAAATAAAATAATAAGATAATAAAGATATCAAAAACTACAAGAAAATGTACAATTAGCAATAACTTTTTAGCAGCGACAACATTATTGTTGGCTTAGATTGATAAAAGCAACAAATTAATTTTATTGTTGCTATATCTTGTAATTTTTAACCACAGTTTTTATATCATTGTCAAAAAATATAATTTTGTTGCTATATTCCATAGTTAATAAAAAAAATTAAATATAAAAAAATTGCAACAACTTTTTTTTACAACAAACTTAATTTTGTTGCCTAATTTTAATAAAAGGCAACAACTTGATTTAATTGTTGTTATTTTATGAAATATTTATCAATACTAATTTTTTTTTTATTGCTAATCCACTTTATTAGGCGTTACCTTTCATTAATTTTTTTAATCTTCCACCAAATATCAAATAAAGGCGGCAAATTTCCAAAAATATTGGAGACCTCTTAGTTTCCTCCAAAATAACACTACAATAGGTTTTCTTTTTTCTATTGAAACCCAAGATCTCATCTCCTTTGATTTCTCTATTGCAGCATTCACCTAAGCTATTTCCTTGATTGCTTCCTCTAAGTTTGGCGAGTTATTAATTATGATTTAGTTTATATATAGTTTGATGACTTATTTCTTGAGTTATTGTATTCTTTTTAATTTGTGGATCCTTTAAGAGTTTTTGAATTCCTTCTTTTTAATTTGTAGATTCTCCCTAATGATTTAGCTTAATTTTTTTGGCTAGAAAAGGGTTATTTCTTTTTTGGGTTTTATGAGTTCTTAAATATGGCTATGGCAGAATTAAATTTTAGTTCGTTGTGTGAGAAATTGTCGTCAATCTTCACAATTCACTATTATAGTTTGCTTAAAAAACAATCCTTGAAAGCAGAATAATTTTTGTTCTATCGAACTTCACTGGTAAATGAAAAATTGAAGGAAGAACTCTCAACTCTCACATGGGTCTTTACTAGGGGTGAGTTCAATTCTTTTAAATTTCGATTAGGGTCTTCGATTTTTAATTTTTCAAGAGTGTGAATAAAATACCAAATCAAATTACTTCGATTCGATTTCTCTAATTTGATTCTTTGATATTTAGAAAGAATGTCAATAATTAGAAGCAATAAACAAATTTCAAGTCTCAATTCGAAGAAAAATGTCTACCGTATTGGTCTTTGGTAGAATATATACTTTGATGAGATGATGATAATGTTGAATTTTCAGTTACTTACAAACTGCTAGTAGAAAATCTAAGCAGAGAAAGATACTTCAAGAAAATATCGCTAGTTATTCATGATGATTCCATATCACTTAAACATTATAGGAGTCGAAAAACTAAGTGTTATGTCAAGTTACCAGTGCTTGTGTGTATATGTCCTGGTAACTTGTTTTTAATGTAAATTATTTGAATTTCATCTAATGCAAGTAGAAAATTTGGTCAAGCTGCTGTTGGTGATTTAGGATATGTCCCTTCCCTGCCATAAACATTTTCTTTGCTCGATGGTGTTGTACCCATATACTATAGTCATATCAACTTGAATAGGCGAAAAGCTTTTAGATACTGTAATGTGGATCAACTGATCTTCCTTATAATAGATGGTAACATTGCATACAATAGGGTCCCAAAATATCCAAATGTAACACCCTCCAAAATCATCCATGCGTTAGCTCGTGGTAATATGCTCTTAGAGTTAAATGACTAGAATAGTGTCAAAAAAACTTAGTCTCATTTTTTGATTTCAAAATTAGAAAAGTTTAAACCATATATAATTTCCCTAATTTCGATCTTTTTATTATGTGGGAAATTGAATGAGCTTTCCGTCGATATAAGATTCGCCCAAATCCGATACCCGGGCAATAAGTTATGGCTAATTTAAGTCCTAATCATAAAACACCATCATTTTGGTGCTTGGCGCATTGCGGAGTGGGTCTATTTAACAATTGTCAAATTGCAGTAGCCTAGTACAATTGTGGCACGTCGCGCTGAAGCTCCAGGTCCCAACCAGTGGAATAACGCGATTGCTCCGCGTTGTAGTGACCCTAAGAATCCTATTCGTCAATTTCCAGTGAGCCACCACGATTGTGGCGCATCGCGGTGGTCCATAAAATCGGGCTCCTAGTTATATTTTTATTCCGGCTCATTAAGGGTGCATTAGGTATTTTCCACCCTCTTATCAGCTTAAACACGGGTTTTTTATTCCAAATGACCTCATTATTGATATTTTCATCAAAAACCATCAAGAACACTCTCTAGGGTTTCAAACAAGAATCACAAATAACTCAAGATTCAATTGTGGATTTTAGAAGATAATTAGAGAGTTGAAATCCCCACGCCGTAGGCTTTACGAATCATCTACTATTTTTTGAGATTGAGGTACGCGGAGTTTCCCTAAAATTTCATGGGCACAGAAATATGTTTTAAAGAAAAGGGTTTCGGATTTATGAATATATTCATGTTTTAAAAGCGTTGACGATATTGTTTTGGTCTTTAGGCCTTCCCCCAAAATTGATTTGAAATTTTATATATGTAAGCATGTGTTTTAAGGTTGATGATTGCATTAAGAGCATGATTCATGCAAAAAATCCCTCTCTTGTGATGATTTTCATTTACTTATGATATGTTATGAAATTGTTTGAATGCATCTTGGAAAGTATGTTATGTTATATCTTGAATAATGTTATATTTGGATTATGATTTTGATTCTAAAAGAGAGAGGGTTGTTTATGTTGATGAATGTTGAACATAATCATATAATGAAAGAGTTGCGTAGTTTGTTAAATATTACATGACCACCACTTGTTTATTGAAAGGATGAGAACTTTTGCATAGCTTTGACTTATATTTTTGGAACATGAAATCTCTTATGCAAATTGCATGTTTGGGTGATCTGAACTATGTTTTAATGAAAAGATCATGCTTATTACATTATGGCTCATAAAACATGACTTGCAAAGTCTTGGTATGACGATACAAAAATAGACAATGCCATAACAGACCCAGACAAACATAGAAACCAGATTTTCATGACTTAAGATTTTAGAATAACACATATTTAGAAATAGATAAAATTGGGCATAAAGAGATGTTAGGTGGTCCCCCGAAGAAGGCACGAGTTCATACAAATCACTATCCAAAACCGTGATTTACCGATCCAAGTATATTATATTACGCTGACTTAGTGTCCTGTGACGTATTAGACTCAGACACTCCAACCCTTATGGCACACTTGGGTTGGGGGCTTCCCCGCCGAGTCAATGGCGGACTTCATATAGCCCGTGGGGTTTAAGACTTGTAGGGGTGTACCACCTAACTCTGAAGTAATACAAAGATCTGAAATTACACTGACAAAAAGGTTTTTATGATTATCAAAATTCCCATTTGTTTTGGAATTTATATCGTATGTGACGTTTTATGACTAGCTCTCAACTATTTTATTTATATTACAAGATTTATTTTTGATTGCTCTGTTTACCAGTACATCTGTATTGACCCCCCTACCTTCCAGGTTCTGAGGCACAGTCTAGGGGTCCTGATAAGCAGTAGATTTTCTTCAAACAGAAGTGCAGGGTCTAGTCGGTGAGCATTCTATATTTCAGAAGACCTAGATATTTTCAGACATTTATTATCAGTTATGGTTTTGGTCTATTGGGGGCCTTGTCCCAGCCTTTCAGATAGTTATCTTTAGATCATGTAGTAGAGATTTTGCAGACTGTTCTAGATGTTGTTAGTGATTTTTGGATTTCATTCCTTATTGTTAAACTGACCATATAGTTTACAGTATGTTTTCTCACAGAAAGAATTGAACCTCAGGCAAAGGCACTGGATGGAATTGCTAAAAGATTATGACATGAGCCTGCACTATCATACAGGAAAGAAAAATGTGGTAGCCGACGCCCTTATGAGGTTGTCAACGGGAATCCTTTCCTATGTTGAAGAAGGGAAAAGAGAGATAGTGAAGGATATTCACTAACTTGCAAATCTTAGAGTGCGACTCTTAGATTTCAAAGATGGAGGGGTAGTTTTTCACGAGATAGATAAGTCATTCCTTTATGTAGAATTTAAAGAGAAGCAGATCGAAGATCCCATCTTGATGCAGATTAAGAAAGATGTGGGTCAACAGAAGGTGATGTCCTTTGAAATTAGTGGTGATGGTAATTTGAGATATCAGTGTAGATTGTGTGTGCTAGATGTAGATGGTCTGTGGAAAAGAATCCTTAACGAAGCTTACACTTCGAGGTATTTTGTTCACCCAGGCTCTACCAAGATGTATCATGACCTGAAAACCATTTATTGGTGGAATAATATGAAGCGCAATATGGGTAAATGTATGTTGCCAAGTGTTTGAACTGTCAACAAGTTAAGGTAGAGCATATGAGGCCTGGTGGTACTTCCCAAGAGATTGCTTTGCCTTTATGGAAATGGGAAATAATCAATATGGATTTCATTACGGGACTTCCGAGGTCCTGAAATCAGTATGATTCTATTTGGGTAATTGTTGATCAGCTGACCAAGTCAGCTCACTTTTTGCCTGTGAGGACCAACTTTTCGGGAGATGATTATGCCAAGCTATACATTGAGGAGATAGTCCATTTGCATAGGGCACTTGTATCCATCATATCTGATAGAGGTAAGCAATTCTCTTTATAGTTTTAGAGGTCTTTACAGAGGGTTTTAGGTACCCAAGTGAACCTAAGTACTGTTTTCCACCCTCAGACTGATGGGCAAGCTGAGCACACCATTCAGACCCTTGAGGATATGTTGAGGGCTTGTGTAATTGACTTCAAAGGTAGATGGGTAGATCAATTGTCGTTAATATAGTTTGCTTATAATAACAGCTACCATGCCAGTATTAAGATGGCTCCGTTTGAAGCTTTGTATGGGATAAGATGTAGATCACCGATAGGGTGGTATGAAGTGGGTGAGACTCAGTTGTTCGGGCTGGATCTTGTTCATCAAGCAATGTAGGACATGAAAATTATTAGAGAACGACTTAAAATAACCCACAGTAGATAAAAATCCTACGCCGATGTTAGGAGAAGAGACTTAGAGATTTAGGTTGGTGATTGGGTTTTTCTCAAAGTTTCTTCTATGAAGGGAGTTATGCGATTCAGGAATAAAGGTAAGTTGAGTCCTCTCTATATAGGGCTAACCAGAATTTGAGAAGGATAGGTAGGGTTGCATATGAGTTAGAGTTGCCGGCAAGTTTGGGTTCTATTCATACGGTATTTCACATATCCATGTTGAAGAAATATATTGGATACCATTCATTAGTGTTGCCTGTAGAGAAGTTCAAAGTGACAGACTCCTTATCCTATACAGAAGAGCCCGTGGCAGTCTTGGATCATCAAATTAGGAAATTGAGGAGAAAATAAATAGCCTCGGTCAAAGTGTTGTGGAAAAATCAGAAAGTTTAGGAAGCAACTTGGAAATCAGAAAATGACATGAGAGATAGATACCCAGACTTATTAGATCCGATGAATGACGAAATGGAAGGTACAATCCTAGTCTTTTTCTTTTATGGCTTTAGTATACTTTAAATCGTGCTTGTTTGTGTTCCACATCATCATTTGGGGACGAATGATCCCAAGGGGGGTATAATGTAACACCCCGCAAAATCATCCATGCATTAGCTCATGGTAATATGCTCTTAGAGTTAAATGACTAGAATAGTGTCAAAGAGACTTAGTCTCATTTTTGGGTTCTAAAATGAGAAAATTTTAAATCATATATCATTTCCCCAATTTTGATCTTTTTATCATGTGTGAAATTGAATGAGCTTTCCGTTGATATAAGATTCGCCCAAATCTGATACTCGGGTAACAAGTTATGGCTATTTAAATCCTAATCGTAAAATAACATCATTTTGGAGCTTGACGCATTGCGGAGTGGGTCTATTTAATAGTTGTCAAATTCCAGTAGCCTAGAGAGATAGTGGCGCGTCGCGTTGAAGATCCAGGTCCCAACCAGTGGGACAACGCAATTGCTTCACGTCGCGGTGACCCTAAGAATCCCATTCTTCAATTTCCAGTGAGCCACCGCGATTGTGGGGCGTCGCGGTGGCCCATAAAATTGGGCTCCTAGTTATATTTTTATTCCGTCTCATTAAGGGTACATTAGGTATTTTCCACCCTCTTATCAGCTTAAACACGAGATTTTTATTCCAAATGATCTTATTATTGATATTTTCATCAAAAACCATCAAGAACACTCTCTAGGGTTTCAAACAAGTATCCCAAATAACTCAAGATTTAACCGTGGATTTTAGAAGATAATTAGAGAGTTGGAATCCCCACCCCGTAGGCTTCACGAATCATCTATTTTTTTTTTGAGATTGAGGTACGCGGGGTTTTCCTAAAATTTTATGAACATAGAAATCATGTTTTTAAGAAAAGGGTTTCAGATTTATGAATATATTCATGTTTTAGAAGCGTTGACGATATTGTTTTGGCCTTTAGGCCTTCCACTAAAATTGATTTGAAATTTTATATATGTAAGTATGTGTTTTAAGGTTGATGATTGAATTGAGAGCATGATTCATGAAAAAAAATCCCTCTCTTGTGATGATTTTTATTTACTTTTGATATACTATGAAATCGTTTGACTGCATCTTGAAAAGCATGTTATGTAATGTCTTGAATAATGTGATATTTGGATTACGATTTTGATTCTAAAAGAGAGAGGGTTGTTTATGTTTATGAATGTTGAACATAATCATATAATGAAAAGAGTTTCATGGTTTGTTAAAGATTACATGACCACCACTTGTTTATTGAAAGGATGAGAACTTTTGCATAGCTTTGACTTAAGTTTTTGGAACATGAAATATCTTATGCGAATTACATGTTTGGGTGGTCTGAACTATGTTTTAATGAAAAGATCATGCTTATTGTATTATGGCTCATAAAACATGACTTGCAAAGTCTTGGTATGATGATACAAAAATAGACAATGCCATAACAGACCCAGACAAACACAGAAACCAGATTTTCATGACTTAAGATTTCAGAATGACACATGTTTAGAAATGGATAAAATTGGACATAAAGAGATATTAGGTGGTCCCCCGAAGAAGGCACGAGTTCAGACAACTCATTGCCCAAAACCGTGATTTGTCGATCCAGGTATATTATATGACACTAGCTTAGCGCCCTGTGGCGTATTAGACTCAGACACTCCAACCCTTACGACACACTTGTGTTAGGGGCTTCCTCGTCGAGTCAATGGCAGACTCCATATAGCCTGTGGGGTTTTAGACTTGTAGGGGTGTACCACCTAACTTAGAAGTAATACAATGATCTGAAATTACACTGACAGAAAGGTTTTTATGATTATCAAAATGCCCATGTGTTTTGGAATTTATATCGTATGTGATGTTTTATGCCTAGCTCTCAACTATTTTATTTATATTACAAGCTTTATTTTGGATTGCTCTGTGTACCAGTACATCTGTATTAACCCCCTACTTTTCAGGTTCTGAGGCACAGTCTAGGGGTCCTGATAAGCAGTAGATTTTCTTCAGACAGAAGTGCAGGGTCTAGTTGGTGAGCCTTTTATATTTGAGAAGGCCTAGTTATTTTCAGACATTTATTATCAGTTATAATTTTGGTCTACCGGGGGCCTTGTCCCAGCCTTTTAGACAGTTCTCTTTAGATCATGTAGTAGATATTTCGTAGACTGTTCCAGATATTATTAGTGATTTTTGGATTTCATTCCTTATTGTTAAACTTAATCCAGAGTATGACCATGTTTCCATATCATATTATATTTTCGCATCTTCTTTTATTATGTGAATATTGTGCATGATTACCAGATAGAGTAGGACGCCCGAACCTTCTTGGTTTGGGATATCCGTCACGGCCAGACCCTAGTTCGGGTTATGACACCAAATCCTCCAGTTCCTAGCAATACCATAGTTGTATTCAACTTTCCATTTCGCGTCTAGTTTTTTGCATATAGACGTAGCCTTATTCTCCTTAACTCTAGTTTCTAATAATCCAGCTAAATGGATATTATTTTCTCTCAAATGAAGAGACAATTCTCTCTACTTATGTCTTTTGTTTATTCCCCTAACATTCCATACCAAGCAATGCATTAAACAATTGAGGTTCCCCCACCTTTATCAGAGGGATGTAAGGCAGTAATCTCATGAGCCTCGATAAGGAAAGCTTTAAATCCATTCTTAGTAATCACAGGTCTACTGATCCCTAATTTTACACATGTACCTCCAGTATTTATGCTCTTACCCTTGGTGTTACGTTATGTAAATGGGGTGGCTGGGCTTGTTGCTGCTACAATAGTTTGCTGAACTTTTAGGTGTGATGATGAAGGATTTGGAGTTGCGGCATATATATTCTTATCTAATTCTGGTTGATTTGGTTGACCATCCTTTGTGGGTATAACAGAAAGTTCTCCCAGCTCATCACGGGTTGAACTGGTCCTTTGTATTGCCATTGGCGGACAGTCTGCTGCATTTTCCTTTTCCTCTTAAGAGGTACCACTTAAAACTCTTTCTCTTTGTCACATGAATGGCCAATCTTTAGGCACTTGGTACAGTGTTGTGGCTCCCATTCGTATTACACATTTTGTTCAAAAGTTTTCACATATGGGTCTATGACTATCATCTCGGTTACTAATGGTTTTGTAACATTGACTTTAATTAACATCCTTGCGTAGGAAATTCTGGATTGTTTTGCAGTGCACTCATCGGTAGAAAATGGAATTCCCATTACAGATGCTATTCTGCTGAGGGAATCACAGCTCCAACATGTCATCAGAAAGAGGGGAAACCTGATCCACAATGGAATTTCTTTAAGGATTCCTCCGTGAATTTGAAATCTAGGTGTCCATTATTTTAGAATCATGGGCCTATTGTTAAAACTATAAGGTCAAGCATTTAATATTTCATTCATATCTTCTGTGGAATTAAATTTAACCACTTTCATGAAGATACACATCTGTAGCAGTGCCTTTCTTCCAGTTTAGGTTCACAAAATGCAACATAGCACTATACCCAGGTAAATCTCCAATCACATAAGAAATTAACGAACAACACCATTGAGCTATTTTTTGATCAACCTTAGATTTCTCTAGTTGAACTATAGTATAGCCATCTGTAATTGTAGGAGTAATATAGGTGACGTGCATACCATTGTTAGCAGCCTGGTTGCCAAAAAATTGCACAATCCTTGTTGCATCTTGGTCATTTGATTGTTCAATCTCATTGTAAGATTCCTTAGCTTCTCCCTGTGTTTCACTGACCGCGAGTAGGTTTTGCACAAGTAAGGGCTTTGATAGCATTACCGAAGAGAGTAGACTCAATTCCAATCGATTCATCGTTCCAGAAGGTGAAGGCCCCATTGTAAGCATCGAGCTTGTCACCGGAGTGATAGACGCTTCATTATTGCTATTCGTTGGACTTAATATCGAGCTGAATGAGCTACCAAGCATTAGTAAAGAAATCTTCCTAGGTCTTCCTAGTCTGCGAACCCTTCCCCCAGCGCTAGCCATGGTCTTTCTCAAGTGGCACACATTACAGATAACCTTTGTCAGGAGCATCGCCAGAGAGATTTTGCTCAAAACCTATTAATCGCATGTCCAATTGCTTTTTTCTAGGAAGCAATGACATTTGTTTATTGTTGATCCTTTTATTTATTTATTTTTTAAAAAATAAGCCTTCTCTAATTGTCAGGATATCATATGTGTTGAATTTTGGCTCGCTCTTTTTCCTTTAATTATTTTTTTATGCTCCTTGACCCTAAATAATTTTTAAATTAAATAAAATGAGATTCATATTTTTATTTCTATTGCTACAAAATTTTAAATAAGAGGAAATTTATTTTTTATTATAAAATAATTTTTATTAAATACAATTAATTATTTTGAAAAAAAAATGATGAAAAAATAACTTTGGTAATCGCATCCGCATTCTTTCTAACTTTATTTTTGGGCGATATTTTGACCATGTATGTGTATTTTTATTACATAAAATATATATTTTTTAAGACGTACATATATTTTATTATATTGTTGTTTTTACATAAATTTTATTATATTCTTGCTCTTATACACAGACACACACACACACACACATATATATATACATATGTTTTTGTTAATATTAAATCGCAAGAGATTTAAGTCGGGCACGTATACGAATTATGAATGTAATTTATATATGCTAAACTAAAAAAATAATTTTTAGGATATCAGGAAACATCAATAAATTTAATTTCAGTAGATAAAGAGTATTCGGGCTGGCAATAATCCAATTTCATTTTTTTTATTTTTTATCCGAGCCCAACTCTTATTTTGTAAATTTCAACCAAGAGCCCAAAAATTAGCTCGAGCCTAGTATAATTCCTATGTCCGTCTTGCCATTCCACCTCAGTAGCACAATTTGACTCGATCTATCAATCTATTTTAGTCCGAGAATCCCAAAAGTTCCAGTCATCATTATATATTCATATGTATATATATAAATTTATTTTTATTTATCTAATTATTTATTTAGTTACGTATTTATTTTTCTCCCCTTTTTTAAAATATAAATAAATCCAGACCCTTCCGATCAAGGATCGGATGGACCAAGAAATAATCAATTTCAAATCAACTTTTCATAAAAATTTTATATATATATATATATAATATTATTTCCTTTTTACCATTATTATTTTTTGAATATTTATTTTTGACTGCTCCGATCAAATATTGAACAGATCAAAATCAATCAGTTTTTCGTGTAATTATTTATCTATATACATATATAAATATTTGTATTATTATTTTTAACGTGTTATTTTTAAGACCGTCCAATCGGATCAAAATTGATCAATATGTGCAAGATCAGGGCATTAAATAAAAGAGTTCACGCGTCTGCTTTTGGCAAAAATATGCTTAACTCTCTTCCCAAAATAATATTGACAAGTCTCCATCATCTCTTTCCCAAAAACAACAACAACAATGGCCTCATTTCTACCTTTTTCCTCTTTCCCTTCTATCCACAAGATTATCAATATTCTTTGTTCTTGCAAGTAAATTAGGGTTTACTTTTCTTGATACTCCATTATAGTTTTAGTATTTTAGTGTTTTTTTATGGTGATTTTAAGCTAAGAATATGAGAAAATAAGGATGTTGATGTAGTTGAAACATATTTGTAAGAACTTGGAATGTGGTTGGGAATGTGAAAATTAATTGTAGCAAATGGTCAAGATTTTTTCCTTCTAGTTGCCTAATGGGTCTCTTGAAATTTGATGTTACTATTTGATGGAATCCAAATTTGGGAAAAGGATTGCTTTACTATTTTTCGGTGACCGCTTATCTCTTTCTCTTTAATTTAGGCCAAGCAAAGGTAAGTTTATTTCTCTCTATTTACTTATAGTGAAGTCTTTAAAAGTAGATTAGTTTGGGATTGTTCGTTGTAGAAGGCTTTGAAAGTAATAGAAATTTTGTGATGATTATATGGTGTGAGAGGGACATGCGACGCCTCTACTTGTTTGCTTTATTACACTTGTTCAATTGTTTGACTTATACTATAAATGAATATGTTACTTGAAAGTGATTAAGTGTAGTTACTTGAAGGTGAACTTATATTTTGAATTTTCATTAAGTGTAGGTACTTGAAATATGAACTTTTTATTTTGAATTTTGCTATGCTTGCTAATTTGTGAGGTGACTTAATGACTTGAAATTGATTAAGTGTAGGTACTTGAAATGTGAATTTATCATTTTAAATGTAGTTTAGTTTGGTGACTTGGGAGGTGACTTATTGACTTGATCTTGAATAAGTGTAGGTACTTGAAATGTGAATTTATCATTTTGAATATAGTTTAATTTGGTGAATTGGGAGGTAACTTATTGACTTGAAATTGATTAAGTGTAGGAACTTGAAATGTGAATTTATCATTTTGAATGTAGTTTAGTTTGGTGAC
>NC_061116.1:187396896-187408735 GCF_002878395.1 Capsicum annuum
TTGAAATGTGAATTTATCATTTTGAATGTAGTTTAGTTTGGTGACTTAGGAGGTGACTTAGTGACTTGAAATTGATTAAGTGTAGATACTTGAAATGTGAATTTTTTGTTTTGAATGTAGTTTAGTTTGGTGACTTGGGAGGTGACTTAGTGACTTGAATATGTTGAAGTTTAGGTACTTGAAATGTGAATTTATTATTTTGAATGTAGTTTAGTTTGGTGACTTAGGAGGTGACTTGGTGACTTGAAATTGATTTAGTGTAGGTACTTGCAATGTGAATTTTTGTTTTGAATGTAGTTTAGTTTGGTGACTTAGGAGGTGACTTAGTGACTTGAAATTTATTAAATGTAGGTACTTGAAATGTGAACTTCTGTGACTTCAACTAATTACTTGAATCTAATTGATTGTGTAGATGGAACCTAATTATAGCTGGATATATCAATGGAATAATGATAATAGAATGGGTCTTAGAGTGGAATTTGTTGAAGGTGTCAATCGATTTGTTGAACATGCTAAGACACTTGATGCTTGGTCACATTTTCGAGCTATTCGTTGTCCTTGTGTTAGATGTGATGGTACAATTCTTTTAAAAGAAGAAGTTGTGAAGGAATATCTTTATAGAAGGAGGTTTCATGAGGACTTTTTAAGATTGCGTACTATTCATGGTGATGTTGAGCAAAATAACTTTGTTGTTGGTGAAAGTAATAGGTCTGTAGGGCATAATAACTATCACGATACTAGAATGACAGAAATGGTGCATAATGCTTTTGGGATGCAACATGGAGGCAACTTTAAAGAAAATGTCTAAGATATTCCCAGTAGAGAAGCGGACCATTTTTATGAACAACTGCATTCTGCTAGTCATCCTTTGTTTGACAGGTGTTTGCATTCTTATTTGTTTGTTACTGTTAGATTATTAAGTATTAAATCTGATTGGAATATTGTTAAAGGAGGAATGGACTCAATGATAGACCTTATTAAAGAGTTAGTTGACCCCTCCTTAGAGGTTTCTGATTCTTTCTATTAAGGCAAAAAGATTGGTGTCAAAATTAGGTCTCTCCTCGGTTAGAATTGATTGTTGTGAAAATGGGTGCATGTTATACTTTAAGGAAAATGCTAACCTGGAGTCCTATAAGTTTGGTCAGCACCCTCGATATAAGTGTGGTTGTCGTGGAAATAAAATTGCTATTAAGGCGATGCATTATTTACCTCTAATAACAAGGTTGATGAGGTTGTATGCTTCAAAGAGCTCAGCTCCTCATACGAGATGACACAGTGAAAATAGAAGGCCTACTGGTGTTATGTGTCATCCATCTGATGGAGAAACTTAGAAACATTTTGATGCAGCTTATCCAGATTTTGCAGCTGAGCCACGAAATATTCGTTTGGAATATGTGCGGATTAGGGGTGGGCATGGTACGGTACGGCGTGATATTTTAAACTTTGATACGGTAACTTTGGTTTTCGGTATCTAAAATAACAATACCATTACCAAACCAAATTAGTTCGGTATGGTTCAATATTTTTAAATTCAGTTTCGGTATTTTACGTTATGGTAATTCGGTAACCATACTTTATTTGATTTCTTATTACATACATTCATATAAAAAACTATAACTTTAAATTTTAAAAATGTCTCAATCATGTTAGGCTAACAACTATCTTTGTTAATCAATTACATAAAAATAACATTTCAATCATGATTGAATAGTCTGAGATACAAACTCTGAACAACAGTACCTAAACTTAAGCATAGTACTCCTAAATAATAAGCTTCCCAAAAAATATATTTCTGAATAAAAGCTACTTTTGTGTTCAATTGGCTAATGGATGATATATAAATATATTTAATAATCTTAAATATTTTATATATATATGGGTTTTATATTTTATTAAAAAACCTCGGTGCGGTATATGATATTTCGGTATTTATTGCATAAATACCAAATACCGTACCAAATACCAAAATAATTTAAAATTCCTACCAAATACCATACCAAATACCATAACATCAATACCATGGTATAAAAAGTTTCTGTTTTGGTCCGGTATTTGATATATACCATACCATGCCCACCCCTAGTGTGGATGGCTTCTCACCTTTTTCTGTTGGTGCTGGCCATATTCATGTTGGCTTGTATTTATCACCCCGTATAATCTTCCTCCAGAAATGTTAATATCTAATCCATATATATTTCTGAATTGTGTTGTTCCTGGCCTACATAATCCAAAAAGTGTAATAGATATCTACTTGCAACCTTTGATTGATGAACTTTAAATTTTATGGCATGAGGGGGTTGAAACTTGGGACATTTTATTTAAAAAAAATTTCAATCTGGGTGCATATCTAATGTGGACTATTAATGATTTTTCTACTTATGGAATGTTGTCTGGGTGGATGACAGCTAAAAAGTTGGCTTGTCCATACTGCATGGAAAAAATAAAATCTTTCACATTGAGACATGACAGGAAAAATTCATAGTTTGATTGTCATCGTTGTTTCTTGCCACCTAATCATGAGTTTAGGAGACTTAAGAATACATTCATAAAGAATAAAACTGAACATGATGGTCCACCTCCAAGGTTATCTGGTCATGACATCTGGGAGATAGTTCAGAATTTGCCAAAAGTTAGAGAAGAACTATTGTATAGGCTTGATGGATATGCCATTTCGCATAAATGGACTAAGCAAAGTATATTTTGGGAGTTAGAATATTGGCTAGATAATTTACTTAGACATAATATTGATGTCATGCATACTGAGAAGAACTATTTTGACAACTTGTTCAACACAGTTATGGATGTCACCGACAAGACAAAGGATAATCCTAAGGCTAGACTTGATTTACCAGAATATTGCAAGCATAGAGAATTACACTTGCAGGAGGGGCCCAATGGCAATGTTCTTAAGCCCAAGACTAGTTATACATTCAAGCTGGACCAAAAGCAAAAAATATGTGAGTGGATCCAAAGTTTAAAATGCCCGATGGATATGCCTCAAATTTAGAAAAGAGGGTTGATATGGCATAAGGAATATTACATAGAATGAAAAGTCATGATTGTCATATTTTCATGGAACAATTACTTCCAATTGTTTTTATTGATTTTCCTGAAAACATATGAAAATCGATAGCAAAGATTACTTTGTTCTTTAAAGACTTATGTTCCACCACATTAAAAGAAGAAAATCTGGAGCGAATGAAAAGTAATATTGTTGTTATCACCAACAAGTTGGAGAAGATTTTTCCTCCAGGTTTCTTTGATGTGATGGAACATCTTTTCATTCACCTTGTCCATGAAGCTCGGCTAGGCGGTCTAGTTCAAACTAGGTGGATGTATCCAGGCAAACGATAAGCAATTGCAACATATTTAAATTCATACATATCTATTTTTATATAGTAAACATCTAATCTTAAGATTATACAGGACAATTGGAAAACTGAAAAGGGGTCCCAAAAATAAATATAGGGTGGAAGGCTCTATAGTTGAGTCATATCTTGCAAGAGAAATATCTCAATTTTGTTCATACTACTTTGGTGATGAAGTTGGTTGTTTAAGAAACAGACCGAATCATCATCAGGATGATGAGAATGTTCCTCATTTGCAACTGATATCAGTTTTCAATCAATTTGGTAGTAAGGCTAAAAAGATCATATTTCGTCGGCTCACTACCATGGAGCACAAATTAGCAACTTTGTATGTCTTGCTGAATTGCTCGAAAGTTTAGCCCTCTTTGAAGTAAGGATATTAAATATTAACATATATTTATTTACTCATTTCCTTAAGGAAACTAATTGTGTTTCGCATGTTGGATCTTCATTTCATTTAAGACTCAATTCTATGAAAATCAAGTATATGCATCCTTTGCAACATGGTTTACATATGAGGTTCGTAAGTGTACTAATATTTCTACAAATTTTAAACATTTACACATTATTCAACTAACATATATATGTGTGTGTATAATATTTGTAGGTACACCAGTCACCAAATGCAGCCACATACGATCAGTTCTTGAGAGATATTTCTTTGGAACCAGTTGAAGCTCGCATAATATCCCATTACACAGTAAATAAGTTTAAATTTTCCACTGAACAACACTCCAGAACAAGGAAAATAAACAATAGTGGTGTTTGGGTTAAGGGTGATGTTGATGTTGATTACTTTGGCATCATACATGAGATCTTAGAACTGGAGTATGCTAGTTTGCCAATAAAAAAAATTATCCTCTTTAGATGTAAGTGGTTTGATCCAAGTATAAGAGGCACAAAAGTACATAAGGAGCATAACATCATTGAAGTGAAGCACAATAGGCCGTATCTTGTTTATAATCCCTTTGTTCTCGTGTAATATGCTAAACAAGTGTATTATGCTCCTCATCCGTGTGGAGTGATAAGTCTGATTGATGGGCTGTAATCAAAACAAAGCCTATAGGATGAGTGAAAGTTGAGAATATGTTGGAGACTGGGTATCAAAATGAAATGCAGATTGATCACCAGTTAGTATACATTGATTTAGTGGATAGTTTGAACCACCTAAAAAATATATTTGAAGAAGTTAATATTGCAGAAGAAGAGGCTGAGTGGGTAGGAGATGAGGAAACTTCCAAAGAGGGTGAATGATTTAGTGGAGAATCTTCAGGAGAGGAGGATTAGTTTGTGTAGGTTGTATTTGGTATGTATTGATATTATTATGCGTTGTGCTATTTACCTTTATGTTTCTTGTTTAATATTGATATGTAATATACTATGTAAGGTTGTTGTTGTCACTTTTCCATCTTTTATGTAGTAATAGAAGTATTCTTGTCTATCTCGTGTTGTTGGAGCGAGCCTAAACTTGATATGGTTATGTAACTATTTTACTGGTGTTTTAATATTGATTTAGTGATTTGAAATGTGAATTAGTAACTTGAAATGAGTTACTTGGAATGTTTTCTTATATATTCATTTTGTAAGGACTAACTACTTGTTAACTTTACATAATTTAGATGGCAGGTAAAAATGACAAAGGTAAGCAAAACAATTAAAACTGTAAAAGTTATTGGGTAGTAAGGTACGACAAGATTAGGTATTCGAGAAGACCAATGTGATACAAGTACGACCACGAAGATGGACGCATGTGAAAATGTAATAAACCCGAGGCTTAGAGTGTGCGAGTGAAGAACTTAAAACACACCAAACCAACCCTAATCTTACACTTGGAGTGTAAAGAGGAGCCTTGGAACACAACAAGGCAGCCCCTAAATACACTTGAAGGGAGCCTAGTTCTTAAAAGGGCATTTTAGACATTTTATATTTTATTTGTAACCTAGTATAAATAAAACATTGTAGGGATTTTAAACTTATATTATTCATGATGTTGTAAGTCTTGAAACACAAAGAAACACAAGTCCTCTCTCCTTGAGGCTCCAAAATCGAAATTAGGCATAGAGAGTGTGGAATCACTCTTGTTGATCTCACGGTTTGGAAACGTGATGCTTGAGAGGTGGATTCCGACCTTGTGTCTTTGTAAGAGAAAGGTGAACGTTGTGTGTAGTGTTAAGGGTCCAAGAGTGGAATATGCTCTTGGGTTCTTAAGATTATACCTTCATTAAGTCTATCTAACTATCCCTTTACTTTTATTTTAATCTTCTAGTAGTTTGTGTTCTTGTAACCGTTTCTATCTCTTGTTAGTAAAACCGTGTGTTGTTCCTATCTTGTTATTGTTGTCCATCTTGCCATATTGTTGCTATTTTGGTGTATTTACACCTTCAATATCTTGTTGTTATTGTGTTTTCATTGTTGTTGTATTGAATCTGAGAGCGGTCACGAAAGGGGTCCTCGGTTCTTCAAACTTGTGGATTGATTTGATGTTTGTTTCGTGTTTTCCTTGTGCTTCTTGTATCACAATATAAGAAAGAAAAAGAACCCAACTGATGAAGTTTTTTGGGTTGAGCCTCGTGCAAAAGCTACCAATGTAAGAAACAAATTTTGTATTTATGAATCTTTTACTCAAAGTTGATATTATTCAAGTACGAGTAGTTTAATATTTTTTTACGAGTAGTTTAATATTCTTTTACTATTAATTTTAACTTTTCTTTGAATATAGGACAAATATATGCAGCTTGTTAATGAGTATCATAGTACTTAGCCTCCTAAAAGTCAGGGTGACATAATACATAAAGATGTAGAGAAGGAGTTATGGAAAGAAACTGTGGGTCCTCCAGTTAGAGGCCAATACTATGGATACCACAGAAATGTTTTAGCGAGAATGTTAGGTCTTTTTCGGCCCTACATCCTATCCCTCATCATTTGATAGAGAAACAATTGATTTACTACAGAATACGGTGTCTCAACTCACTAAAGATCTTGCTGCACAGACTGAGAGGGCAAAGAAGAAGAAGGAGGAAACAACGAAACAAATGAGATTGGTGCAGGAGCAGATCAACTTTTTTATTCAATTTGCAGGGACTCTTCTTCCTTGTCCTGGTGATGCAATTCAGGATGCAAAAGGTCTAAGCCCACTGGATGATATCACTACAGATGAGGAATCAGATCCTGTGTGTGCGAATGAGAATGCGGATGACGAAGAAGATGATGTGTTGTAGTTTTTAAACCTTTTTATGTTTTGTAGTTTGGATTTAAATACTTGATAAATTTTGTAAATGACTTGATTTTAAATGCTTGTATTGTATGGTGGTTGTTTGTATGGAATGTAGCATATATATTGTATGCTTGTTGGTTTGGCTGGAAATTGGAATGTAGCATATATATGCTGTTATTTTTTTACAAAAATTACCAGAAAATTGATCACATGTGGTCAGTTTATTATAATTATTTAAAAAATATTTTATTAAATAAATTATTTAAAAAAACAACCACCTCATGTGGTCTGTTTTATATGATTAGTTATTATTTGAAATAATTAATTAATTATTTTAATAAAACTAACCACATGTGGTCGATTTTGTATTTAAATTATTTAATTAATTTTAATAAAATCCACCAGGCGTGGTCGGTTTTTTTTATAAATCTATTTTTATTTTAATTTTTTTTGTTAACAACAATAATATTGAATTTTAAATACATATATATATATTTTGTAAAAACCCGACCACACGTGGTGGATTTTAAAAAAGCTATCAGCCTTTTTTCGACCACGCATTACGATCGGTTTTTTGGTCGATAATGCAGGATAATCGACCACATGTGATCGGTTTTTCTATTTTTTTAGTAGTGATTTGAATAAAAAATATCTAATAGAAACACTTTATAATATGTTCGGGTGTTCAACTGAAACATATCATAGTTCTAATCTTGCTCGTAGTTGAATGGTTTGCCAATGTATTAAGCCTTAAAATAACTATATCTACGTAACTAAGGGAAGCTGACATATATCCTACTCTTTCAAAATTCTGCTTGAGAATTACATTGAATATGTTCATATTGTTGTAAGACAATGATTTATCTACGCATACTAAGTTTTTAGTTAGGCGTGAATTTCTACTGTAAAAGATAAGATGTGATTTTTTCTTTTTTATTATTACTGTGCAAATCTCATTTGACTTTCCCTTTTTATTTTCTAAAAATTACATATATACACAAGGTAACTTAATACATAAAATCCCATATTTGAAAAGAAATTACAAAAATTCCATATTAATTACTTAAATTCCTTACCTTTTTTACTTTCTCTTTCCTCTCCCTTATACATCCCAATACTACCATGTTTTGGTCCTTGTTAAGTCCGATTTTTACTCCATTACTGTTGTCCATATTTCACACCAATAATCAAGCTATGTATTCTGAGAGGTTTCGATTTTGTAAGTTTTCAAACATTAACTAAAGATATTGATTAACTTTATCACCACCCTAATTAATTTTTGAGTTTTCTTTTTTCAATTTTACCAAATCAAAATTATTTTCGAGTTTTTGGAATTTTTTTTTGGTTGCAGCATCAATGCCAATCTAAAGTAGATGCTTCGAGTTGCAATATTTTGAGTTTGTAAATCACTTTATAAGGAGGATTTGTTGGCCTCCCCTGTCATCAAGCCTTGAATGTAGATCAAAAGCACACCAAGTGTACACAAACAAGAGATTAGGCTCGATGATAGCCTCTAACTTGTCATAATCTGTTGAGCTTGACATGAACATCTGCATCAAGCATCACATGATAATTAATATCATAGTCTAAAGAACCAGATCTCTAAGAACTGATCCAAGCACCGAAACAACCCGGTAACTATGAAGAAATTGAGGTTGCCAATTCATGTTCAAAGAAGTCAACTTCAAAATCGACAAGTAAAAAGAAGGTCGATGATTCAGGACGACCATGTCTCCCAAAGGTATAGCTTTTAAATTACTTTATTTTCTTCAGTAAAAGGATAATTATACGTTGATAAATATTTTGTGGGACTGTACAATATGAGAAGCTGAATATTACACATTATCAAGTTTATATTACATTGAGTAAGTTGTGCTTTATGTATGTAGTTTCATTATATATATTGAAATTATCAATTATGTATAAGGTTATGTTATACAGTAAGCAAGGTATTCTTTACAATATATATGTAAAAGGTGCTCAAACAATTTTGTATAATGTTTCCTTATACATTAAGCAAGATTACTTAATAATATTTCTAAGGTTTACATGTACATGTGAACATGTTGTATCATGTTATCTTTATATGTATAAGTTTGTTGCAATGTTGTTACCCTTAATTTGTGTTTTCTATTTTGTGCTTTATGTATGAGGTTTCATTATACATCTTGAAAGTATCAATTATGTATAAGGCTATGTTATACAATAAGCAAGGTATATTTTACAATATGTAAAAGGTGCTCATACAATTTTGTATAATGTTTCCTTATACATTAACCAAGATTACTTAATAATATGTAGAAGGTTTGCATATATATGTGAACATGTTGTATCGTGTTATCTTTAATATGTATAAGTTTGCCGCAATGTTGTTACCTTTAATTTGTGTTTTTCTATTATGTGCTTCATGTATGAGATTTCATCATATATCATTTATGTATAAGATTATGTTATACAGTAAGCAAGGTATTCTTTAGAATTTAGAATATGCAGAAGGTGCTCATACAATTTTATATAATATTTTTTTATACATTAAGCAAGATTACTTAATAATATGTATAAGGCTTGCACTATACCAACACAGAAAAATCTGATTAAGGCAGGATTGGGCAATCTTGAAAAGACAGAATGTACTGACCGGGCAACACTTGATGCGTACAAAGACAAGCTTCTTTAGCACACTCAACTTATCAATTAAAACCTATTTCATTTGTTTATGTGCAAAACATACCACTACAAGAGTCTGCTAGTCTGTAAGTATATTTGGTTTATACTTTTTACATGTATAATCAAAAGTTAACTTTTGACCGAATTGTTAAAATAAATTTGTTTTTCATTACAGGGACTATGGCATTTTTGTTGTTGCATATGCAAAAATCATAAGTGAAGGACTAGAAGTGCATTCATGTGGTTTTGACGCACAAAATCAACATGCACGCTATACCTCTTTACTATGAAATTATGGAGTAACCAAGACAATGAAAGGATACACAAGTAATAATGACGATCCTCCACGTCTAAAGAATAATTATCTACAATTGATTGATGAAAGTGTCATAGTTACTTTAGAGTAGCACAGTTTTTTAACCATTCTGCATGAAAACTTCTAATTCTTGTTTCAGTAATGGATGTTAAACAATTACATCAGTTGTTAGTTTTTGAAGTTTGTTTGGATTTTAGTTTTTATTGATCTCTTGGAACTACTTTTACATACGTAGTTATGTATAGTTAAAATTATTTTTTAATAGGGTCATGTTTACGATTTTCATTATGTGTAATGCAAGGACGTAAAATCTATTGAATTGGTACTTCTCAAATGTAAGAACGCTATTTATGCATTATATATAAATTAAATACACTACATTATACGTTAAGTATAAAACATAATTATAATACCATTGTAAAATCAGATGTTTATAATACCATTATTTAATTAAACCTTATACATAAATGTGTACAAATACTATCTTAGTTTGCAGCTATTACATTAAACTGTCATATATAACTATAGTATAAGAAACTAATACACTTTAAACAGTCAGTTATATGTAATGTATAACAAATAATAAAACGTTAGATGTTTAAAGTTCAAACATTAAATGCATAATACATTAAACATGTGAATATACATAGGTCTGTTTTATCATATTTTGATATTTTACTGTCTATACACTATGATATCATTATACATTTCTCATGCCTTCATTTATGTATGAACCAGCTTATACATATGTCCATAACATAATTAAATGGACATACTTCCCCAAAATTTAATCACGTTCCACACATTGAATTGCTTTATACTTCATTTAACTAATCTTAGAATGCGATATGACAATAGATTAAAAATATGATTATAAACAAAGTTAGTTTTAATCAATCTTACACAATTAAGGACGATATAATGTAATAACAGTCAGTAATTGAAAACATACACATAATAGTCAGTCATTTTAAATATTTGCGTACCATAAAACTACAAATCTCACAAAAGGATAATTGAAAACATGAACTGACAATCTCAAATTATAATTAAGAGCTGAACTTGAAACAACCTTAAAGATAGTTCAAAAATTTTTCAGATTATCTAAATGAATAACATAAATTGTTTTATCAAACGGAACCAAAATACATATCATAACATTGATAATCAAATCATCTTTCTCTTTTGTACACCATGCCTTCATGTAGTTAATATCTGTTGAAAAAATGCTACAATATTAATATTGGAACTGAATTAATAATAGTAAAAGAGTTGTAACAAACACTGTGTCGTGGCAAGCCACTGCCTTGAAAGAGATTTTGGCCCGACTCCGATGCAAATCCTTCTAGCCGGTCGCTTTCCAAGGTTCCACAGCTACTTTCAAACACGTGCACTCGTGGCTGGAAGTTTGGAGGTTGCCAAAATCAATTTCCCAAAACAATTTAAGAGGAAGAGGAAAGGAGGAAGATTGTTGCTTTCTTTATGTGGTGTGTTTTTATCTTCTCCAAAGAAACCCTTTATATAGTATTTGAAAGTATAGTTGCAAGAGTTATATTTAATGGTATTAAAGAACCATTACTTCATATGTTACTTAATTCTATTAGGACGGATGTTTAGATGTATTCACGTCTCCTTTGTAACATAGAAGTTATTCATCTTTGCATTACACTAATTAAATTAATAACTGTAGAGTTAATTCCACAGTCCCCCACTAATACAAAGATAAAGAATAAGAATAAATTCTGGGCAAAAGGAAAGAACACATACTTAAGTGTCAATATCTTTCGATTTGAATTGACACGTAGTAATATGAGGCAACAACAAATATCCAAAAAGTGAAGTACTCTTGAAATAGATGGATATAAGTTGAGACCCCCACAAGACATACCATATTCTTGATTTTAAGCAACCTCCACGATACTACAAAGTGTGTTTATGGTCATGCACACAAACCTTAGGTCTCATGAGTTCTCTGGAAAGATAACCCAAGTCTTTCATAAAAAGGTGACCAACCTTTTGCACTCACGTAGGTGATCCATCAAGTCTATCTCATAGACCACCTTAAGGCTATGGATCATTAAGAGCAAAAATAAGCTCAACCTTATAATATACTACCTCACGCCATAGGGATAGGATATATAGTGTTTATTGAAGGCTTATATGGCTTCGTTTGATCCCAATTGGGTATCCACCATATTACCTCAATCCATGGGCTTTAGCCCCATCCCCCTCAATGATTCAAGGACCATTTTCCTTGTCAAACCCTTGGTTATA
>NC_061116.1:187411735-187420389 GCF_002878395.1 Capsicum annuum
CCCTCAATGATTCAAGGACCATTTTCCTTGTCAAACCCTTGGTTATAGGATCCGCCAAATTTTTTTTGGATCTTACATATTCCTAGGAAATAACACCATGTTTCAACAATTGTTTAACTACACTATGTCTAATCGAATATATCTCTTTTTACCATTTATACACTATTTTTAGCAATCTCAATTGCTGCCTATGAGTCATGATGTAAAGAGATTGGTGACATTTGTCTTCCCCATAAAGGAACATCTGTCAAAAGATTTCTCAGCCACTCAGCTTCTTACCCTGCTAACTTGAGAGCAATGAATTCAGATTCCATAGTAGAACGTGCTATACAAGTCTGCTTTGAAGACTTTCATGAAATAGCACTTGCACTCAAAGTAAACACATAGCCACTGGTAGAGCTAACTTCATCATTGTCAGTCACCTAGTTTACATCACAAAAAACTTTTAAAACAGCATGAAATTTGTTAAAATGCAAACACCAATTCATAGTACCTCTCAAGTACCTTAACAAGCGATGAAGAGCATGCCAATGTTCATTACTGGGATTATGAGTATATCTACTCAATCTACTAACAACATACGCTTTATCAGACCGAGTATAGTTCATGAGAAACATTACACTCTCAATTATTTTAGCATATTCAGTTTGAGAAACACTGAAATCTTTATTCTTTTTCAAGTGTATGCTAGGATCATAAGGAGTTCTCACTGAAACTATATCAAAAAAATTAAACCTTTCCAATATTTTTTTAATATAATGCGACTGACACAAAGAGAAACTATTAATATTTCTTTTGATTTTTATTCCTAAAATCACATTAGCTTCTCCAAGGTCTTTCATTTCAAGTTTAGAAAATAAAAATTTCTTAGTCTCATTTACAACATTCACATTAGGGCCAAAGATTAACATGTCATCCACATATAAACATATAATCACACAATTTGATCCTATTATTTTAGAATAAACACAGGTATCAGATGAATTAACAACAAAGCTATTATCTATTAATGTGAAATCAAATTTTTCATACCACTACGTAGGTTCCTGCTTAAGTCCATATAAGGACTTTCTCAATTTGCATACTTTATCCTCTTATCCTGGGATCACAAAACCCTCAGGTTGAGTCATATAGATCTCTTCCTCTAAATCACCATTTAAAAATACAGTTTTGACATCCATTTGGTGTACCACTAAATTGTGAATAGCAGCTAGAGCAATAAGAGTTCTAATGGTCGTTATTTTAGTCACAGGAGAATAAGTATCAAAATAATCAACACCTTTCTTTTGGTTAAAACCCCTAATCACAAGTCTAGCCTTATATTTATCAATTATACCATTAGGCCTCAATTTTTTCTTGAATATTCACTTGCTACTTATGGGTTTACAACCTTTAGGCAAATCATACAAGTCACATGTGTGATTAGAAACTATAGAGTCTAATTCACTTTTAATAGCCTCTTTCCAAAATATCGTATCTATTGAACTCATTGCTTCATCATATGTCTTAGGGTCTTCTTCTATTAAGAAGATAGACACTAATTCATCATTTAAAGTATCGATATCAAAATCCTCAGTTAAGAAGGTGGTGATAAAATTAGGACCAAATCTAGTCTCAGTTCTACGTCTTTTACTCCTAAGTTCATTTTCATGCTCATTAGCATTAACATCAGAAGCAGGCATAACATGAGAGTTAACAAACACAAACAAAGAAGTATTATTTTGTACATCACTAGGCACATCATTTTTCAAAGGAAAAACATGCTCAAAAAATTTTGCATCTCTAGATTCACAAATAGAATAATTATTTAATGACATAAATCTATATGCAAACACTATTTTGAGCATAACCAACAAAGACGATATCAAAGGTCTTAGAACCTATATTTACTTGTTTAAAATAAGGTAGACCAACCTTAGCCAAACACTCCTACACTTTCAATAATTTTAAGTTAGGAGAAAATTCCTTCCACAATTCTTATGAGGTCCTATCTAACTTTTTATGAAGGACTCTATTAAGAATATAATATGCAGATAAGACAAATTACCCCCCATATATAGTCAGGTAGACCTGAGCTTAAAAGCATAGAATTCATCATTTTCTTAAGAGTTCTATTCTTTCGTTCAGCTACACCATTTTGTTGGGGAGTATAAGGAGCACTTAACTCATGGATACTATCATTTTTCTCACAAAAATCTTCTAGAGTTTTAGTATTATATTCACCGCCCCTGTAAGATCTAAATCTCTTAATTTTCTTGTCTAATTAATTTTCTACTTTTGCTTTAAATTTTAAAAATATGTTTTCAGCCTCAACTTTAGTCTTAAGGAGGTATACCTTAGTGTACCTAGAAAAGTCATCAACAAAAGTAATGTAATACTTCTTTCCACCTTTACTAATAGTGTTCTCAAAATCTGCTAAGTCTGAATGTACTAGTTCAAGCAATTCGGTCTTTCTACTAGTAACATATTTAAAAGGTTTCTTAGCATGCTTTGCTTCTACACACACAAGACATATTAGAAATATCATCAATATTTACTGTAGGAATTAATCCCAGTTTTTTAAGTCTTTTAATAGAAATAATATTAATATGACCTAGCCTACCATGCCATAAATTAATAGACTCAGCAATATAAGCAGAATTAGGAACATTTGCATTATTGACAATCTCTTGATCAATGTTTAGCACAAATAAGCTCCCACTAAGGTATCCCTTCCCAAAAAAGTTTTCTCTACGCGAAATAATTATTTTATCAACTTCAAAAACAAGTTTAAGGCCTACTTTATTGAGAAGTGCTTTAGAAACTAAGTTTCTACGGAGCGAGGGAACACACAAAATTTTGTTCAAGGATAATATTTTTTCAGAAGTTAATTTAAGTAAAAATTTTCCTTTACCCATAAATCCAGCAGTAGTGGAGTTACCCATGTAGAAGCACTCGCCATTGGTGAATTCCTCAAAGTCATGGAATAATTCTTTGTTAGCGCAGAAATGTCTTGAAGCGCCTGTGTCCAACACCCAATCAGTCTTGTTAGCTACCAGATTTTCCTCAATGATTACTACAACAATCACTTCATCACCCTCTGTAAGATGAGCTTGGGCATCACCTTGTCCTCTCTATTTTAACTTTTGTCCTTTTCTTAGATAACACTGGACAACCCTGTGATCAAGTTTTCTACAGACAAAACAAGGCCCTTTTGATTTTTTAATTTGACTCTCTGGCTTGTTGAAATTATTTTTCTTTTTCACCCGTTTCTTATTCTGAACATTCTTTTGTTTTCCTTCGTACCTGTCTTTTGTAATAGTACCAGAAGATTCCACAAGGTTAGCTTTAGAAGAATTAGAGACAGAGCTTCCATCTTGTCTTTGAGACGGTTTGCCTCCTCTGTTCTCATGTAACTTATAAGTTCTAGGAGAGTTAAAAAAAATCTCTTATGTTTCAATTGATTTTGGTAATCACTCCAGGATGGTGAAAATTTTTCAAGCAGAACATTAGCCTGAAGAATCTCACATATCTTCATGCCCTCATTGAGAACATCAACAGTTAAATTTTTATATTCGTGGACTTGTTCCATGATTGATTTATTGTCAATCATTTGGAATTTAATTCATTGTCCGATAACATATTTTTTCTGTCCTGCATCATCGGCACCATATTTCTTTTCCAAACTGCCCCATATTTCTTTAGCAGATTTATAGGTAACAAATAAATCAAACAAATGATTAGTCATATGGTTCAACAAATGTCCTCTAACTGTTTTGTTATCCTTTTTGAATTTCTTTTTAGCAATGTCATCAACCACAACAGTGTTAGATCCAGTAGTAATGTTAGAACCATCAGTTGGAGGTTCATTAAATAAAACAAAATCAACTTCTAATTGTTCGAAAAAAATCAAAAGTTTTTGTGACCAACGTTTAAAACTATTTTCGTCCAATGGCTCTAACTTTGACAAATCAAAAAAAGTTTTGTTCAAAAAAATAGTCATTTATCAATATTGTATGTAAGAAAATCGCTTTCAAATTTTTGGAAAAATGCTACAATATTGATATTGGAATTGAATTAATAATGGTAAAAGAGTTGTCACAAATACTGTGTCGTGGAAAGCCACTACCTTGAAAGCGATTTTGGCCCGACTCCGATGCAAATTCTTCTAGCCGGTTGCTTTCCAAGGTTTCACAACTACTTCCAAACACTTGCACTCGTGGATGGAAGTTTGGAGGTTTCCCAAAACAATTCAAGAGGAAGAGGAAAGGAGGAAGATTGTTTATATCTTTATGTGGTGTGTTTTTATCTTCTCCAAAGACACCCTTTATATAGTATTTGAAAGTAGAGTTTCAAGAGTTATATTTAATGGTATTAAAGAACCATTACTTCACATGTTACTTAATTCTATTAGAACGGATGCTTAGATGTATTCACATCTCCTTTGTAACGTAGAAGTTATTCATCTTTGCATTACACTAATTAAATTAATAACTGTAGAGTTAATTCCACATTATCAACTCCATACATGGCCTTCATATCTTCAATTATGTCAGCCGGTGTGTGTATTCTCTAGTGGTTAACTAATTTTGGTATGTAAATTCACTCACAAAAGTTGTTGTAGCATCCAAGTTTTTCAACACTATATCACTAAAATGACAAGTATGTTCTGAATCAAATCGATGAATCTGAAAAATATCTAATTCATTCATACAAGACGTCTTCAGTACCCATTTGTAGTCTTTGTTACGACAGTTCAGGGCATAGCTGTAAAAAAAATTATCACAAAAATAATATACGATGATATAGATATCATGTCAAAATATATCATCATACATAAGTCTATATGTATGATGAGTCATTATACATTATAATATAGATATAAAAGTCATGATTTTAATTAAAATGCTGAATTTGCGTCTGTTATGGTTACATTATAGATTCGTCCGAATGTATGAGTATATATTATACGTTACTAATACTTTTTTCAAAAAACAAAAAGCAACAATTTGTAGAAAACTTCAATTAGATTATAACCATACATTAAACCTTCAACACATTAAAATAAAAATTCGGTGCATACCTTTGTTTGTCGGATCATTTAGCTTTGGTGCTGAAGCCATTTACTAACTCATATTTTTCCATTACCACAACCAGAGTTTGCTTATTCTTATAAAGCTGATCAACCTATATTTCGGTGTTCTTGCAATAAGTAATGAAGTTTTTCACTTCAAATTCTGGAATGTATAATGAATACTGATTTTGCATTTCAACGACTGTTAACGCAACAAAATCAGATTCACTACCTTCAATACAAAGAACAACCCTTGTTTCACTATCAAACTCGATATCCTTATTGGATTTGTCAAAAGTTAAAATACACTGGGAAAAATTAACAAATCCAGGAAAATTTTTCTTCAACTTAATGTAAACCCTCACTCCATTGTCATTTTTTATGATAATTGGAGAGGAATTACCCTCAACAATGTATTGTACTTTATTTTTTTTACGAACTTCACCAATATTCAATTTCATCGTGAATGTCGAAATCAATTTCAAGAACATTATACATTCTGAAACAATAATTCCATCACTTTTGTAGGATTGATAAATAATTTTCGACTCCTAAATATCCTAATGACGCAACAATATCGGGATGTTTATATTGATTTTTGGAGAAGTGAAGAAACCAGATGTCCCCGGTTTTTTTACTCCAGATCGTAATGCAACAAAAAAAATTAATGGTGATGTTTAAGATATTTTTTCGAATTTGAATATCAGTTACTATATTTAATCATACACCACATAATGATAGGCAATTAATGACATTAATTAAGCAACAGAAAGATATTATCTGATTTCTCTTTTTCCAAAAATATAAGCTAATCAGTTTTATCATACATTCCAGCAATGTATGAGGGTCTCGACATGTATAAGTATATTACTCAAAATCAGGACAGAGAAAGCCAGCCGGGATTTTAAGTAAATATTTTCATTAGGGAAGGAATTTATGTGGTTTATACAAATTTAAATTGATTTCTCGCAAATATGTTTCGTTTGGAATGAGCATTGCCATAAAAAGTCGAGTATCTATTGAAGAGACTAAATCTAAGATGTAGGGTGATTTGGTATAATTTTTGAGGAGTTTTGGATGAATCTGATGCTTCGATTAGACAAAGTCAATTTTCTTATAGTAGTTTATAATATTGTGTACTATTTTATAAGCACTTCTTCTAATTTTATATGATATTTTATATTGTCTATTTAATATTGTATATCAAGTTTGTAAACATAGATAATTTTTCTTTTTAGTATATTATTGTATAGCTGATTTATAATATTTTATACAATTTTTTTTAAAATTTTTTTTAGGAAAATAGTGACTCTTAACACTAAAAATTTAATAACTAGGGTACCTAAAGAACGACGAAATGTTTTCCTATCAGAAACGGGCTATTGTGTTTTGGGATAAAGATTTGTAATGTACGTATGGGGCTGTATTTTTCAATGTATGTTAGGTAATTGTATTTTTTGAAATTCTCCCAAGAAATTATTATTTTTGAAAATTTAGGATATTTAATTATTTAGGATAAAGGAAAAAGGGCAAATATAACCCCCTAAATTTTGCGATTAAGACCAGATATGCTCCCTATTAAAAATTAGTGCATATATATCCTTCTCCTCTTACAAATAATGTATATTCACCCTTTTTGTCAATATACCTATATTTACCGAATATAAAAAAACATCCTAAGATTATTTTTTTTTAATTTCAAAAATATCAAGTTACTTTTAAAAAAGTATAAATAACATAAATACCAACCCTTCTCTCTCACTTTTTTAATTACTTTACTCTCTCTCCCTATTAATATACATAACATAGCCGACATATACATATCATTCTGTGTATATGTTGGAATTTTTGTAATATGTTTAGGGAGTTAAGATTTTTTGTAATATTGAAAATATAAGTTGTGTATTTGTATAATTTTTAGTTAAAAAATTATCTCCCACATTCGTTTTACCCCTCTAGACCTAATAATCCAAATAAGTTTGGGTTTGGGCTGAATAAAAATCCAAATAAAGAAGGAACTCAATACCCAGTCATAAAATGAGTTTGGATTTGAGCTGAAAAAAAGGTATGAAATATTTTTTAGTTGTGTTGGGTCTGGAGGGGTAATAAATGGGTGAAGTTTTTAGGAAAAATTACATATTATAGATAAAATACTATATTAATTACATGATATGATTAATATTTTAAAAAATTACAATTCATAATCATTGCTAGTTAAAAGTCAGTTTTTTTGTGAGCCCTATGTACAAATATATTAAGATTTGTATATATCAATTTTCTCTCATATATTTATTTTTGGTATTTTTTTTCTATTCTCTCTCTATCCTATTGACTCAAAAAAAGGCAACAATGGAATATCAAAACATAAGATTTTTGATGATATCTTCTTCAACTATTTTTTCCTTAATTTTCTCTCAAAATCACTCTAATATCCTTGATATTAAATTAAAGAAACGACAACATTGATAACATCATAATACATGATTATTCAAGAGATCTTCGTCAACTTTTTTCTCCTTATTTTTCTCTCAAAGTCACCCTAATATCACAAAATATAATCCTTGATTTTTCTGTGATAAATCATTTTTGCGGATTTTTCACCACAGAAAATCAGTTTAGGATATTTATTGACATTATATTTAATTTTTCTAAAATTTTTATATATTATGTCACTTAGTCATTAAATTTCTTCGTTGTTCATATATTTTACAAAAAAAAATAGAAAAGGGGGAGCACTCCCCCGTTTTTATAAAAAAATTTTATTTTTGTGGATTTTTATTTTATAATATAAATTTTTATATATTATACATTTTTTTTATGGATGATTTATCAAAAAAAAAAAGGAAAGAATTTTGTATTTTCTAGCAAGTCGGAAAGGAAAAAATATTTTAAGGTATCTAAATCTAAAAGGGAGAGCAATGAAGTTGACAATGATTACGAGTTTTTTTGTATATATTCTTACGAAACAGAATTTTTGGTTAATATATATTTTTGTTTCAATATATGTAGACACGTATATTTTTTTTTTTAGAATAACACATGCATATATATACAGAGTTAGAGTGTATGTATGTATATACAGTTTGTATTTTTGATATATGTATATACAATTTACATATATGTATATACAATTAACTTTCACATGCACATTTTGAAGAATAATGCATATGCAGATATATACAGTTTTAGAGTGCATATATGTATATACATTCAAATTTGTTATTATGTAAAACATTCAAATTTGTATATACAGATATACAAATAACAAATATACAAATAATAAACATATATATATATATATATATATATGTTTATTTCGTTTACATATATGTATATATAGATATACAAATAACAGATATAAAAATATGTATATTTCGTTTACAAACAACATTCAAATTTGTATATACAGATATACAAACAACAGATATATAAATAATAAACAACAGTTTTAATTTGAATATATGTATATTTCGTTTGCAAAATCGTTTACAAACAACATTCAAATTTGTATATACAGATATACAAATAATAAACAATAGTTTTGATTTATATATATATATATATATATATATATATATATATATATATAGAGAGAGAGAGA
>NC_061116.1:187420489-187463411 GCF_002878395.1 Capsicum annuum
TATATATAGAGAGAGAGAGAGAGAGAGAGAGAGAGAGAGAGAGGTATACAAACAACAGATATACAAATATCAAATTTATGTAAACTAATATAGAGATATACAAATAATAAAAACAATCTTTGTAACCTTTAAAACAGATATACAAATACAATTATACACTTATGTTAACAAATATACAGAAATTCAAATATACTACTAATACATATACATAAAAAAATATTAAAAGACTGTCAATATATATATTTGAACTATGCAGTAGAGTAATGAATGAATATATCACACAAATTGCAATTACAAATAGGATTTAGAAAAGAAAAAAAAAACTAACACAAACAAGGATTATAACCTTTTAACTTCTGTGAATTTTTTTTTCCAAATTACAAAAATAAAAATTGAATACGAAAATCGAAACACAAAATTACAATTGAAGTTATTGTATACAAAAATAATAATAATTACAAAATTGACAATTTGAAAGTGTTTGAAGTTTATATTGTGCATTCAATTTCGAAAATCTAATTTAAACCAATAATAAAATCGATTTTCATTATGTTGAAACTGAATCAATTTTTATTGCCTATTAGATTAAAAAAAAAAAAAGATTTCAGTAAATAAATTCAAGTAAAAGAATAATTTGCGTAAACCGTATATACCAGAATTTTGTATGCATGAATTACCAACTTTCTCATGTAGATCACAATTTTTTTTTTAAAAAAAAATTATCAACTTTTGAGGGAGTAATTAATACATAAATTCATATTTATTGATCTGTTATATCAAAGAAATAAATGAAAAGTTGAAGAAGGTTAAGGACATTTATTGCATTAAAACTTCCTTTTTATCTCTTTTTGTTGTTATGGACTTTTTTTTTTTTTTTTTGTATATATGTACATAAAACTGTCATTTATTTTGTCTTTGAATTATAAATATAAAATTTAGACTAGAAAGTTAGTTATAGATACTCTAATGAGACTTTATATGAATTTTAGCCTTATTTTTTCAAGTCACTTGACGTTTTTCGCAATTAAAAATCAACTTTAGGATTTTTTTAATTCAGTTTGTTAACAAAAAAGATAAATATGCATGATTTATTATGTTAGACCGTAAGGGTATATTTACACCATTTGTTAAACGTGAGTGTATGTATACACCATATTTTTAACAAAGGATATATATCTGCTAAATCACAAAGTTTACAGGTATATTTACCTCTTTGCCTCTCAATAAATATGAGGAGAAATAATATATGGTGGAAAAAAGAAAATGGAAAAGAAAATAGTATTAAATTGAGATTATTTAAGAGTTAGGACAGCCAAATGACCAAGAGATTATTCAACTGACCTCATGTTTACTTGATGTAGCCTAATGGTTCTCAAGATCCATTGGATCCCCTGGCCCAATAACAAAAATTTAAAAGGCAAAAATTCACATATAGACGCATTAAAATATTTATAACTAACTTCCTAGTATAAGTTTCAATAACTATAATTTAAAGACAAAATTAGTTCGTAGTCATCTATATATCTACATGTATAATATATTAAAAGTGAAAAAGTTCTTAGAAAAGTGATTTGAACTTTTTACCCTTCATTAAAAGTTTCCGCTTTAGATAAAATCTTCTTTTCACCATTTTTACTTATATTATTAAAATATTAAATATTAACTATAATAAATATATTTAAAATTAAATGAAAAAGATTTTCTTATTATAGTTAAATTCCTAAACTTATGGTAATTTTTATTTATAATATTTTTTCCCCTTAAACTCTTCAATTTATCCAAAAAATAGGCTTCTTCATCGCAGTAGCAAATTCAATTGTAGTTAAATTTTTATATTTATGGTAAATAGTCTCCTTCATGTATGATCAAATAGGACTCATTATAAGATTTGTAATCCATGAGATTTTTAGGAGTCTTTATTATTTCCTTTTTAGTAGAAGATGCATCACAAAAACATCTGCTCTTTTTTGTCTCTCTTTGCTCCGTTCTTAATTATTTTTTCTCATCAATGATTCATGTTTGTTAGTTTTATAAAGTTATGAGGTATTCTTATCTTCTCCAAAAAATATATGAACAAGTATATATGATTCATTATTGATTTTTTAATATTCTTGAGCAGATAAAGAAAGATTTATGAATTTATGTGTAGTGTGTGATTGAGGCTTTATGCCGATTAACAAAGAATTTGAAGGTATGTGTACACGACCCATGCAAGACTAATTTTTCTTGGAGAAGAAGACGAAAAATGCCAACAACGAAAAGAAGAGAATATAAAGTTTTTTTATTGTTCAAGCATATGCAGCTTGACTCCCTCATTCTAACTGTTGTTTGAATTTTCATACAAACAAAATGCAACTCCGACGGTCAACGATAGCAGCTTAGAAGAGGACCAATTTCATGTTGTGCTAAAAATATTATTAGGGCTTCAGGTCTTCTTGACAACGGACCTCGAATTATAAAGGTTTCAATCTCTTTTCGTTTGCTCTACTCACAATTATAAAGGTTTCACACTGCTTAGTGTTGTAAATTATGGTAAGTGAATGATTGAAATATTTCTTCTTAAATTTTTGTGAGAAGCAACATTGTTAGTCAGTTTGATGTTCTCTAAGTAATAGCTTGAAGAAAACGTCATTGGCACATTCATAGTTTTTTCCATATGAAATTGAATGAGATAAATAATATAACATATAGTCTGTCATTATTAGTTTGGAGATAGGCATAGTGATACAAGATTAATCACGGATATGGACTTATAAGGGTGCGCGTTAGTCTCGAAACTTGGTGTGTGCAATTGAAGTGTAGAAGAGGTCCAAAACACACCAAAAATCAGCCCACTCTTACACTTGAGGGACACCTCACCCTTGAGGGTATTATGGATATTTTTGTATTCCATTTTATAATAACTATATAAGGAACATGTTAGGATTTTTTTACTTAGTTTTTGATGATATTCATGAGTGTAGAACACTTGTAACAAGCTCTCTCTTGTTCTTGGGGAGTGCCCAACCAAAACTAGGACTCTAACTAGTATGGATTTCACTAGTGATTGTGTATTGCTTGAAAATATTGGTGCTTGAGTGGTGGACTCCTCTCTTATATCTTTGTAAGAGATAGGTTTATTGTTGTGTGTAGTATTAAGGATCCAATAGTGTCTATTCTTGGGTTCTTAAGATTATATCTTCATGTGGTCTATCTATCTATCCCTTTACTTTATTGTAATCTTGTTTTGTTCCTTTTGTTTTAGTGTAAGCTATGTGAGGCTTCTTGTTGTTGTTGTTCAACTTATTGTTGTTTTCATCTTGTAATATTCTTGTTAATTTGTTGTTCGCTGCAAAATAGGTATCAATACACCTCAATATCATTTTGTTATTGCGTCCTTCTTGTGTTGTTGTGGTTGACCGACATTAGATCTCAAAAGGGGCTCTCAGTTTTGGCCATTTTGTGGACTATTTTGGACTGATTTTGTGCCTTTCAAGTTTTTATCGTATCATTTGGTATAAAATCATGGATTTATCTTGTTCCCACCAGATCAATCTTGGGCTCGTAAACTTGAAAATAAAAAAAAATTGGCGAAAACTGAAAATTTCAGAAAAATAGCAATCTTGGCCGAAATTGTATTCTTGTTGTGTCTTGGTCAAGATTTTTACTTGTTTTGTTGTCTCTAAGTGTTAGTTTTTGTTCTTCACTAATACTTGAGTCTAGATCTATATTTGAGCTTTAAAAATTGATGTTGTTGTAAACATAATACTTGGCCGCTTGTTGTTGAACAATTGTTGTGACGGACTATTTTAGACCGTGAGTTGTGGATTTATTGTTGGAGGTTGGAGTGGTATTTATTGTGTTGTTTTTGTTGTTCTTGAAAGATTGTTGTGGTGTTCTTTTTGTTCGTCACAACCTTCATCTCTTGTAAAAATTGAAAACACAACACAAAAAGGGTCTTGGTCGTGGGATTGTTGAGCTTGTTGTTGTAGATTTGGTTGAAAAAAAACATTGGGTGTGTTGTTAGTGTTCTTGAAAAATTTGTGATGTTCTTGTTGTTCTTCATCCACTCTCATATCTTGACCAACTTAAAGTGCCTAATAGATCTAAAAAGGTGAAGTATAAAGTTGTAAGACTTCTTGGTGAGACGACTTGAACCCATCACTTCATAGACTTTTCAACACTTTTCCTATTTCAAGGACCTTGTTTTGTGGGAATAGTGCAAGTCAAGTCAAACCTTTTTGAAGATTGAATTTGAAAAATATCCTAAGACTTGAACTCTCCCTCCAAACTTAATTTCATCCACTCCAAATTATGAAGGACCAAAAACATCAAAATTGATAATTGAAATTTGTTGAAAATCAGCCAATTAGAGGGTGACATATCATCAAATTACTGTTCACACGATAATTTTAAGCTCAGATTTTAATCTTCTAGTTTTAATTTGTTGTTCTTTAGTCTCGTTTGTTGATTTCATTACTAACTTACAAGCTAGTACTAGATTGTAAGTTAGTTTTGAAACCGTTCTTCGTGTTAACTTTCCTTTGTGTGTCTTAATTCTTTTGAGTCATTGTAATACGTCCTTGTGTGTTTTTCTTACCCTTTGGAGTCATTATAAACGTGAATTCACCTCTCAACACCTCTCGAAGTACAAACAAGCTTACAACAGTTGTGAGATTGAGTGTGAGGGATCCGAGAGCCAAGAAATAAAACGAGAGAGTGAGGATATTTTGTACAACTAATGTGTCTTCTATTTGTAGGTAACTTTTTGGCCATAATGGAAACCATTTTGGCCTACTTTGATTCAATTTCCCGAGAATTGGCTAAGGTGAATGCGGGTGTTGAAAAATTAGGCTTGGATATGTCTACTATACTTGAGAGGTTGGGTCGAGTGAAGAGTCGAAGGAACTCTCGTGTTTCTATTCCTGAAACTTTACGTCAAACGATCAAACCTCCAAGACCACCACCAAATGACATAGACATAAGCCAAGCAACCAAATGTCCTCAAACCTGAGACCTAAATAGGTCATTTCCCCCTCAATTCGATCAAGTCCAACAATAAGGAATTGGAAGCCAATTTTCTTCCATCCAAGCTCCACAATCGAAACTCCAGTTTACCAAATCAATCGTCTCAACTGAAACTCCACTTCACCAAAACCGATATATCCATTTAGAGGAGTATGGTAGAAAGGAACATGAAATATATAGAGTCTACAATAATTCTTATATGATGGAAGAGAAATTGAGGGGAAGACTTAGGAATCCACAAGGACCCACCACGAAGCAAAGAGGTGGGATGAGTTTCGGATGAGATTGAAGACATGTCTCAAGATGGAGAGGAAACCAAGGTTCAAAATAAAGATGTTGGTCAAGAGTTGTTGCCATTGTACTCTCAGGTTCACCCTTGTTTGTGGACTGTTTTTAGCTTGTATTTTTTGATACGTCCTTTGTTGTTATTGAGCTCTCGGGTTCTTGATGCTTTGGGGGCTGTTTTGAGTGAATTCTTCAAAGTGGCCAATTGAACGAAGTGAAATCGTGAATTTGTGGGTAAATTTCCCTCAAGATGGAAAGGATGATGCAAGAATAATCACGGATATGGACTTATGAGGGTTCGCGTTGGTCCTGAAACTTGGTTTGTGAAATTGAAATGTAGAAGAGGTCCAAAACACACCAAAAATCAGCCCACTCTTACACTTGAGGGGCACCTCACCCTTGAGGGTATTATGGACATTTTTGTATTTCATTTTGTAATAACTATATAAGGAACATGTTAGGGTTTCTTTACTTAGTTTTTATTATATTTATGAGTGTAGAACACTTGTAACAAGCTCTATCTTATTCTTGAGGAGTGCCCACCCGAAATTAGGACACTAACTAGTGTGGATTTCGCTAGTGATTGTGTATTGCTTGGAAACATCGGTGCTTGAGTGGTGGACTCCTCTATTATATTTTTGTAAGAGATAGGTTTATTGTTGTTTGTAGTGTTAAGGGTCCAAGAGTGTCCATTCTTGGGTTCTTAAGATTATACCTTCATGTGGTTTATCTATCTATCCCTTTACTTTATTGTAATCTTGTTTTGTTCCTTTTATTTTAGTGTAAGCCATGTGAGGCTTCTTGTTGTTGTTGTTCAACTTATTGTTGTTTTCATCTTGTAATCTTCTTGTTAGTTTGTTGTTCGCTGCAAAATAGGTGTCAATACACCTCAATATCGTGTTATTATTCCATCCTTCTTGTGTTGTTGTAGTTGACCGAGACTAGATCTCAAAAGGGGCTGTCAATTTTGGCCATTTTGTGGACTATTTTGGACTGATTTTATGCCTTCCAAGTTTTTATCGTATCACATACTTGTGTCTTTTAATTGTAGATAGAAAAGTTGATTTATTGGCTTATTCCTTAAATTGATTGAGATATTTCAATTATTGACAATTCAAAATATTTAAAAGAGATATGATAAAGTTACAGTCAAAAATAAATTTATTTGAATTTTGAAATTTAAAAACGGAGAGAGTATTTCTAATATTGCCTCTATCTGTTACTTCTTAGTGGCAACTATGACTGCATCTTGCACAATCACTTATAGTGATTTTCATCCTAAAAGGTTAAGTTTTATGTTGTTATTTTTTTTGAGTACTAATGCCTCTCTCTTCTCTTGATCATGTTGCAATGAAACTAAGAACCTTAAGTTAAATTAAATATATTGATAGATATGATTGAGATAGTGTACAGAGATGTTAGAGGAGATACAATAATATAATATATTGACGAAATAGGTTGGCAACTCTTTAAATTTGTCGATAAATTTTATTTAAACATTCTAATTATGAGTTTTAACTTAAACATTTAAGAGACATGTGAAGATAAGTAAAAAAATATCTTTTTTAAATTTAAAGTGTCTAATAGGAATACTTTAAGTAAATTCTTTCCATAACATATTATTTTATATTATATTTTAATATTAATTCATTTTCCTCGATCTAACACTTTCTAACGACTTTTGAATTGCTTTATATGTCATTTCGAGAAAGTATAATATCAAAATAATTTTATAAAATTGAACACATTAAAGCGAGGTACACGCGCAAGGAGCGTACCCTAAACTAGTACCCCCTCCATTTAAAAAAGAATGACCTACTTTGACTTGACACAAAGTTTAAGAAAATAAAGAAGACTTTTGAATCTTGTGGCCTTAAATTAAAGTTGTGTCAAATGTACCAAAATGTCCTTTAATCTTGTGATCCTAAACATGTAATGTGTAAAGTTAAAATTAAAGTATTGCCAAAAAAATGAAAGGGGTTATTCTTTTTGAAAAAGACTAAAAAGAAAAGTAGGTCATTCTTTTTTAAACGGAGGAAGTATTATAAAGTAAAGGACAAAGCACCACAATTAGCCTAGTGACAACCTATTAAAAAGTCACATGACATTTTTAGGACAAGATTAATAATATAATATTGTAATAAAAGCTTTAAATTAAAAGATAAAGAGTATTTAAATTTTTAAATATTAAGCATTTTGAAGAAAAAAAGATTTTTATTAGCTTTAAATTAGGAATCTACAGTTAAAGAGTTCTAAATAAACTCTAATTATTTTATAATTATAATAATGATGTATTAATAAATAATAATGTAGTACATGTGTGATGTAGTAGTAATAGCAAGTAATAAATAGTAATAATATAGTAGTACGTAGTAAAAGTTCTAGCCAAAAGAAAGTGTCGGAAAGGAGATATGAAAATGTTAGACTTTTTTAAGGCGTTGTACGGCAGATATGAAAATGTCGAAAAGTTATTATTATTATTATTATTATTATTATTATTATTATTACTATAAATATTCCCGACGTAGGATCCATGGGGGGTTCGTCAATCCATATACAATCCACATATCTCATATCTCCTTTCTGACACATTCCTCGAAGAGAGTTTTATAAGGTATTACAATATCTCCTCCTCGACACCTCTCTTGGGGAGGGTTCTTAAAAAGGTGTTGCCAGTGTTACTCAGGTATTGCCACAGTGGCACCAATGTTTCATGAATGAGTATGATATGAGGATGCAATGCTTACAACCAGTCACAATGAGTATTTCCACAACCAACCACATGATATATTTCCACAACCAGCCACAATGATACATTTTCACAACCGTGTGAGCCAATATCCACTCATTATTTTCGTTTCATCCATGAATTTTCACATGTCTCATATGTCAATAAAGTAGGAATGTAGTCACAATACACCAATGATACCATATTAAGCATTTTAACAATACAATACAATTACTAACATATATTCAAGACTATCAATATAACATGGACCCCACACGGTCACACGTATCACATAATATCTCAATTTCGATAATTATATCACATATAGGCTCCTACACGGACACAACACATAGATAACCATCCTTCATGATTAGTTTCCACCCTTAACATGAATTTTGCATCATCATTTACTACCCAGTTCAGTCTGAAAGAGTTAAGCCATAACCTATCTCAAAAATCGAAACTGGTTCACTATACTTTGAACCGACGACCTTACTTTTCACAAACGATTCCAAACTCCTTCCAAAATATCAAATATTAAATCTATGTACCAAAACAAAACTAACAACACCCATATTGACTACTTTTGATTCGGGATCAAAACGGACCCCCAAAACGGATTCTCGAAACAGAAGCGCAAAATCATAACTTTACTTCAAAAAAGTGTTTTCCATATTTTTAAAAATCTACAGCTGAAAATTCAAGTCAAATCGAGTAAAATCGATGTTCAAAATGAAGAAAAACTATTTTTAAGCTTTACCGGGTAAGATCTTTGAAATTCGGGTTAAAATCAAGAATCAGAGTTTTTTTTAAGATTAAATTGATGAAAAACTACTAATTATAAGATAAAAACATTACTCAACTGAAAAGGAGTGAAATTCGAGTTTAAAATCAAGCCCTAAGATTTGTGGGGTTTTGAGAAATTAATCAAGAAATTACCAAGACAAGGGTGAATTCTTACCTTATATCCGTAATAGAATCAAAAATAGATGTTAATCTAGCTAATCCAAGCTCCCACAAGCTTCACTTTTAAGCTCCCACACTATTTTAGAGTTTAACTTTCAAGAGACAAGATGAAAAATAAGCAAAATGGGCCAAAAAGAGGGGGAAAATCTACAATTTATAGCAGTTTTTTCGGCTATAGCAGTTTTTTTTTAAGTCTAACGGACGTCGATGGGGTGCTTAAGATTTGTTTAGAGTCCAATATACACAAATGAACTATGCAACCATACTGAATTCGACATTTTGGACGCGTTGGAGAAGTTAGATTTTCGAAAAAAATGTCATTTTCACAAAGTTGATCTTCGAAACTCGAAATCACAATTTTTCAAATCGAGGGTCGAAATGAGATTTAAAAGCCGTAAAATCACACCAAACATGTTACCACCCTAAAATTGACGTTTCGGATCAGCTGGCGAAGTCAGATTTTTCATCCGAGGTTATTTTGATCAAATGTGGGTCCCATACTCATATTTTATTTTTTCAACTTTCTGACTAATAGGTCAAAATGAGTTCGGGTGCATCGGTGTAGACATGTAATTTTGACCCTTCTCTAAATTTTACGTATTTTTAGCATAAAAAAATCATAGATATATATATATATATATATATATATTTCTAATATATTTTTTCAGCTTTTATTTTTATTTTTAGTAGGTTTTATTCGAAAATTGTGAAAAAGATTTTTTTTTAAATTAGAGTTGCATTTTAGGATATATTTTATTTTTATTTTTATAATAAAAATATTTTTAAGAATATGTTTTATTTTAGCTTAGATTTTAATAAAAAAAGTTACAATTTTAATTTTTTTCTTAATTATATTTTATTTTAGGCTAGTTATAAATTTTTCTTATATTATCTTAAGTATAAAAATTAATTAGTTAATATTTTATTTATTTATTTTAAATTTTATTATTATTTATTTTATATATATATTTTAAAATAAAAAAAAGGAAGAAAAAAAAGAAGAAAATCCTATCCTAATAAAACCACCCTTTCCAATATTTCCTCAACCTGTCCTACAATCAATTCTTTTGAGCAAACTCCCTCAGCTCCCTCAACTTCCCCAACACTATACATTTTATACCAACACACACGGAAAAAAGCAGAGATAGATAGAAACAACCAAAGTTGCGAAGAGACAAAGAGAGGAAATTGGATAAGACACTTAGCAAAAAACAAAAAGTGAAAGAAGAGTTGGACGAGAACATTATAAAGAACAAAACATACACAGACAACAAAAAAGTAGAAAAGAGAGCAGAACATTGGTGGGCGAAACAAAACTTGAGAGAAAGTAACAAGAGGAGGATTAGAAAAAAAAAGACAGAGGGGAACAACCAAAGGGAAAAAGAAAAAAAACTAAGTGAGAAAAGAAAGGATAGAGGAAAAATGTACAGGAGACCAAAAAAACTTAGAAGAAAAATAAAGAAGAATCTCAGGGAGAGGAGAGAATAGAATACAACAGTGAAAAAAAAATGGTTGAAAAACAAGGAAAAATCGTAGAAAAAAGAAGTTAGAAACAAAAGTGAAAGAAGGAATAGAGTGACTACTGGAGTTCAAGTTCGGATTCTGTTTGAGTTTTCCGATGAAGGCTTTCTTGTTTCCACACTCTGTACAGTTTGATATACAGGTTCTTATTCGGTTCCTTTATTCATAATTTTTTGGAATCAAAGCATGAATGATGTTGTTTCAGCGTCTTGTTATATTATTTAGCGTGTGTAGTTTGTTATTTTTATATAGTTCGCACTTTATGTCTTTATTTTTGACTCGTTTATTGACTTGAAATAATCTTTGTTAGATTGGTTTTGAATTTTGAATGATACATTTTTTCTTAAAAGTTAATAATGTTAAATGATTGTAAAGTCACGTTTAGTTTATGTATAATTAGAAAGTAGTTATGATAAATCTTACTATGTGACCCATGCATGCATGCAAAAATTAAAAAAATGCACCCACATGCACACAGTTTTATTACACACTAAACGTTCCTATAAAATATATCATACGGAGAATGCAAACAGATGGAAAGATTTTTTTAAAAAAAGGAAAAGAAAGAGTAGAGAAAATAACGAAAGAAAAATAGTTTATTCATTCTCTTATTTGGATCTTTGCTTGCTTTGTTAGTGTTTTAAGTTGTCAAGAATTAAAAAAAAAAGTTTCCGTGGTTGGTTTAAAAATTGAATCTTGAGGTTTAAGAAGTTAATTTAAACAACCATTATTTTTTCAAATAAGTTAGGTCAAGTAAAGTAATTTAATTTTACTGTTTTCGTCTATGTTTTGTCTTTTGTTTCTAGTTTTAGTATTCGGATGTTTGGTTTTAATTGATTGGATGCATTTACATTTATCATCTGTTAAGATTTTTAATTGTGATCGGGAATGAGTTGGTTCTCAGTTTGGGTTAGTATTTGGCCATAGCAAATCTAATGGATCACGGTTATAAATTCTAATTCGAGACCGAATTTATTAATTAAGGTGAGAAAGAGTAAAATGAGGTGCGGATTTATTTCAAATCTTATTAAAATTGATTAAAAAAAAGGAGGAAAAATCTATTTGTGAGGGAGTGAGGCGAGTTGCGGACCAATCCAAAACTCGTTGCGGATTTTAAAAGAAAAGAGAGCAAAAATGAGAATAAAAATAATAAGATAAAATTAGCTCGAGTTTATAAGAGACGAACAGATGCCTTTTAACACTAGATACGTTTTATGCACGTTTAATATATTTTTCTCGATTAATAATGCGACATACACATCTTTATGAGACGTTCAAAATAATTCAAGGATGCAGCTTTTCACCTTGGCAAAGATTTCCTAAAAATTAACTTTCACTAGCTTAATATAAGGGATATAGACATATATTATCGGTATAATAAAAAGTGAGTGAATTCAGGCCTACAAACAATTTGTCCAAAATAGTTAAAGCTAAGTATAAGTTGATAAAATCGACCGTTCTAGAATGAAGAGACTCGAGGGTTGCCTCATACCTTCCCCTCGGTCAATAGAGTTCCTTACCCGATCTTCTGTTTTCGCAGACCAATAAAGAGTTATTTTCTTTTGATTAGGGATTCAATAAGATGACTTGGAACACCATAACTCAATTCCAAGTGGAGACTCTGAAAATAAAATAATCCCTATTCAAAACCGTCACTTTAATTGGAAAAATCCTTCAACTCCTCTGGCAAAAAAGAGGCGTGACAACCGGGACCCGTTGACACCTAATTTTTTGCCCTCCTCGACTGAATTTATTCTCGAGATTCTTCGATTTTAGATAAAATTATAATATTTATTTTTTTCGAATAAAAGACTTCCCAAAGTATTTATTTGGGTGTTGTTTTTCATAATTGTTATGCATATACAAAATTATATAGTTTCATTACTTAAATAATTATTTTTACAAAAAATAGATTTTAATCAAAGATTATCTTGAAAATTAATTCAAATGAATAAAGTCTTGATTTAAATATAATTTATCCTCAAAAATAATTTATTTAAATGAATATATGTTTGATTTATTAAATCAAGAAGCCCGGGATTGAATTGATTATTAATTCATTTTAAATTATAGTTCAACTTAGTCAATTTATTATATTTGATCATAATTGAAATTAAATTGATCATAATTGTAATTCAATTGGCCAATTGATATCCAATTTGATTAAAACTTGAATAGATATGGCTAAGTAATAAACCCTAGGTCAATCCCTAATTTCTACCCTTTCCCCAATTTAAAATTGGGCCACAAAAATAGCCCAAATACCCACTCCAACAACCAGCCCATTATGGCTACTTAATCCACCAGCAAAACCAACCCAGGCCCAGTGGCCATGACCCGGCCCACATCCATATTTCCTTTTCCCTTATCAGCAACATTAAACAATACACCGACATCAACAGCTGTTGAAAACAGCGAACAACAGCAACAACGTACAACACCAGCAACTATAACGCACAACAGCTTCAACCAAATGAACCTCCCTCTCTCCCCAACGTCTGAATTTTGCAGAACTTGAGCTTTGTTATTTGACTTTTGTTCGAAGATAGATTGCTTCTTGCTCCATAATCTTATCCAAATCAGAAGTATCACAGTCACCATCTTATCCAAATCAGAAGTATCACAGTCAATCTGAATTGGTGGGATATGTTTTCACTCTTTTTCTCAACTTTTTGTTAAATCCCCAACCACTCCTTGACTAAAACAGACTTTATTTTGAATTTTAACAGAGATCTTTCCAATATAAATAGGGGTGGATGCTTCCATTTGGGGGGATCTTTTTTTTTTTTTTTGGAGTTTCTCTTGGAAAAAAAAAAAAGGGGAATTGGGAGAGGACGAATTTGTTTGAATTTCGGTGAAGCAGGATCGAATTTTCAGTGGTGGAGGTTCGCCATGTTAATCTCGTTGTCCCGTTCGCTGTCCGGAAGAAGGTAAACACCTTCTGTCTTTAATTTTCTTTTGTCGTAATAGTATCTTTATTAGCATCGTAGCGATGACGTTGCTGGGGTTGTTTGCTGTAGAAGATTCATAGGTTTTTCTATGAAGTTTATAGTTGATATGTTGAGTTGGTATCTTGTTTTGCCGTCCTGTTTCATATCCTAGCCTCTTGTTGAAACACAGTTTTGTCTTGTTTCTTTGTTTGTTTAGTTTCCTGATTTTCAATTTGAACATTATATTAATCTGTTGTTTCTAAGACGAACGTTTTCCTGCTTTAACTTCACTTAGAATCAGAGGCGAATCCAGGATTCGGGTGCATCATTGTCTTTACATAAGCCATGAGAATCTTCCAATGACGAATGAGGGATATTGTTGTATCAAACTTACTCCTACATCTTTTCGGGATCAAGTCCCAAAAAATCCTCAAAGGGACTAATCCATGAAGAAATTGGGCTGGTATAAAGCTGTATACATATTGAGCAGTATACATAGGATATACAGTCAAAAACGGGAGGTCAAGTTGGCGTGCAGGTGGAAGAACAAAATATATGCATATGGGGCTGGTATACAATCTGATATACATCAGATCAAAAACGCCGGGGGAAAATAGCCACAGTATACAGATGATATACACTGAGATTACTCTTCCTTTATTTCCTATTCTTATTTATTTGTATTTACTTGAACATCCTAACTAATTAATCTAGATAAATCTCCTAAGACGTTAGCATTTTATTTTATCACAGCTTCTAGTCAATTCGCAATTTTCTTACCTAATTTATCTCGTCTAAATGAATTAAGTGATTCTTTTGATTTTTCTTCCTAAAACTAATCTTAAAAAATTGCTAAGCACTTTATTTTAAATTTGACATTTGCTTTGTTCATACGACTAATAGTTTATCTGGGTTAAAATAATTTTCTACAAATAAGACATTATTTTCTCATAAATTTTAAAAGTGTGAAAACCTTTAAAAAGGTGATTTGAACTTTTTACCCTTTATTAAAAAATTTCATAATAGATAAAATTGTCTTTTCACCTATTTCCTTCAATTATTAATTAATTATTAAAAGTCTAAGGAGTAGGGGTGTGCATCGGTCGGTTCGGTTTTATGTGGTATTTGTTTGGTTTATCGATTTTTGGTTTTTAAATATGTAAAATCAATAACCAACCAATAAGATATTTTTTTATCGATTTCGGTTTATCGGTTTATTGGTTTTTGGTCCTTAACGGTTCAGTTTTTGGTTTAACCAATAAGAAAATACTTATAAAAAAGAAATAGTAACAACTAACATAAAAAAATAAAATTTTAATTACCGCCAAAACCTACGCAATGCATTTTAGTTTACAAGAATCTTCAAACTTGAACTGAAAGTTAGGAAAAAAGTTGAATTCTAATTGTTGGAAGCTATAAATACTTCAAGCTTTGTATTACGATAATAACCGAATTTTATATTGTGTCTTTGTTGTCCTGTTAATACTTTGTGAATCACTGAATTATGAATTAGTAGTGCATATAATCTATATACATACACATATCTCTCTATATAGAGATAGATAGATAGATAGATAGATAGATAGATAGATAGATAGATAGATAAAGAGAGAGAGATTTAAAATATTTAAATATATAACATAAATAGGGATAAAATAATAATTTAGTGTATTCTTATTGGGTTATCGGTTTAACCGTACTCAATAAGCTAAAACCGATACCGAATCGTTTACCCAATAAAATTTCTTATAAAACCAATAAAAATCGTTAACCCGGTAACCCAATATCAATAACCCAATAACATTTTTATTGGTTCAGTTTATCGGTCGGTTCGATTTTTACACAGCCCTACTAAAAAGCCCTAAAAACGTTCATTATAAATATTTATTTTTGTAATTTATGGACTTTCTAATTAAGGAAAGTTTTAAACAAATCTTTAATTTTTATATTAAATATCACGTAATTTATGGATTTTCTAATTATGGAAATTTTTAAACAAATCTTTGATTTTTATATTAAATATCATGTTTTTATTCCAAGTTTGAGAGTGTTTCTTTTTTATTAGGATTTACTCAAATTTTCTGCCATAATTAAAGTTTTTATTTATGGAAAATATATATTTTTTTTGAAAATATTTCTTTCATATTTGATTAATCCTTTTTTGGAGGAAAAAAATTTAGACTTATATAAATTGAGGATTCTTTATTGCTGCAAATAATACAATAGCATTCACAAGTAAAGTGTTTTGTTTTGGAGAGATTATTCTCTCTAGGTTTTGTGTTTGTAATATCAGTTTTTCAATATGTAGGTCACTTGACTAAAGCATATTAAATCTTATGGTGTTTTTATTATAGTTTTCTTTGTAATCCTATTTTGTGAATGATTGTAAAGTAAGCGCCGCATACCGTCATGTTATTTCAACTTCAAGTTCAATAATTTTCTAGGTTTATGAGTATATTTTTTATTATATAGAACTTTATGAATTAGAGTTGTAAGTTTTGTGAATGGATATTCAATTTTGTGATTTTCAGATTTGTTTTCTTATGAACAAAAATATTTATATTTATTTGTGCTTGGTTAATGCATGTAATTTTGTTCTAAAAGTATTTTTGAGAAAAATACATTTAAAAGCACTTTAAAAACTTAGTCAAATAGTAATAGTTGCTCTAAAGTGGTTTCTAAATTTATTAGTTAAACACAAACTTCTTCTCGCCAAAAGACAGATATCGAAGTGATTTTATAAAATTAAAGTAAACTACACGCGCGGAGCGCGTATATTAAGACTAGTATATATTAAAAGTATGAAGATCCTTATTTGAACTTTTTATTCTTCATTATTCTTCATTAAAATACTATGCAATAGACAAAATCGTCTTTTTGCTCTTTTTAAATTATTACTTAATTATATTTATTATACTTTAAAGTAAAGAGTTCCAAAATATATGATAAGTTTTACAAATTTTGGAGTACATAAATATATGGTAAGAATTACTAAGAAAATTAATATTTATAGATTTCTAAAATATACTATAAGAGGAGGAGAGAAAATTAAAAAGTACTACATTTTTTTCAGCTAAAAAAGAAATAAACAAATAAACTTTTTTTTCCGGCTAAACAAGAAATACATGTTAATGCCTAACTTCCTATTAAAGAAAAGTTTAAATTAAGAAAAGTTCAAAAAAGGAAAAAGAAAGAAAGCGAAAAAAATAAAAGTTGAAAACGTATTATTATTCTAATATTGACAAATAATAAATTAAAAACCAGCCAAATATGTTATTAAATTTATTTCTTACCGATTTTTGTAGTTTGAAAAACCTAATTAAATTATTTTCCTAATAATTAGGGGTTTGAAACCAACTAAAATAATATATTAATTTTTCCTTATTCGAGTTATTTAATTTAGGACTTTCAAACCAATTAATATTGTATATTATTTTTTGCTTATTTAGGACTTGTTAGGGTTTTTCTCCTGATTTTCTTATCAAAATTAAGTTTTACTTTTTCTTGGAAGAAAAATAAAAGTAACCATAATTACTTTTTTTCTAAAAGGAAAATATAATTCTTTTTCATATTTGACTAATCTCTTTCTTCGGGGAAAAGTTTTGGACATCTATAAATAGAAAAAAACCCCTTCTCATACCATAACACAATAACATCCACAATGTAGTCATTAAAGAGTCTTTGTTTAGGGGGAGATTTCTCCCAATAGGTATTATGTTTTTTCATATTAGTTTTTTTTATATGTAGGCTAATTGGCCAAACCATATCAATAATATAGTTTTTTAATATTGTTTTTATGTGTTGTCTGAATTATGTCCGCTATGGTTTGCAAATTATAAGCTTCCGCATGACGGCCTGTGAATTTCGAACCCAACAGGACTCTCTTATACATAGAGATAGAAAATACCAATATCGTAAAATTCTGTGGTATGCTTCTAATCCCGAACACCTTTTTTCCTTTGGTGAATTCTCAATTTTCTTTTCCAAGATATTTGTTTTCCTTCTTTTCCTTCATCATCGATGTTTGTTCTTCTATCATATTATTTTTCTTTCGTCATTGATATTGGTTCTTGTAATATAATCAAATGTTACACGTGCAAGGCACGTGCGATTAAACTAGTATATATATATATATATATAGAGAGAGAGAGAGAGAGAGAGATAATAAGATCAATTACGTGACTTTTTTTTTTTAGAAACACTAACTTATTTTCTTCTTAAATCTAAGTGTGCAACCTAATTTAGATATGTTTCTCTTTAAGTCAAGTAGAATATTTTACAATTTTCCTAGAAATAATTATGAATTAAATAAAATATTTTTTGTAAGTAGAATATTTTGTAATATTTCTCAAAAAATTAATCTTAAATTATGCGGAATATTTCATAATTCTCCTCAAAATTAATATTGGATTAAGTGAAACATGCCATAGCTTTTTTCCAACTCAAGTTACTTCTCGCTTGAATAAAGAAATGTCAATTTTAAACAAGTAAATAAAAGCAATCCTCTTTTCAAAGTTAGCCACTTCTTTATAAGTTAGTCAAAAATGATCTTTTGGTAAACCGTTTTAAAACGGACGCTCCTAAGTGCCGTAAAAACCTTCTTAGGGCGTAAATTGAACCCTTACTCAGTTTCTCTAAATTCAAAGATTTATTTCTGTTTTTGAATCTTTGAAATTTCTTTTAAGTTTTCTTGATATTTTCTATAAAAATTAAGTGGCGACTCTGTAATTTTTTTAAAATTTATTTCGAAAGGTTTTCTTGAATTTTTGAAATAGTTTAAAAAAGGTCAAAACCATTTCCTTTAAAATAAAATCCAAAAAGGGATAAAACAGGATCCAAACCAAAGGTCTACCTAGCCTAAAATCAATATTTCGAAGCTACTGGCGCAGTCCGTTCAGCCATTCATCGCACGGATCAAAAAATGTCCACATAAGTCTAAAATAAGACTCCCGAAGCCATAAAAAATCACAATATCACATAAATGATGCCAAAATACATCGGAAAATCATGCCAATCACCCCCATATCCCAAAAATACTATAATATAACTACGAGGAGGGGTAAAACATTCAAATCACACAAAATTAAAAATTTCATATATTTCATCAAATTTTCAGATCGTTACATCTCCACCACTAAAAATCTAGTTCTTGCTCGAATTAAGGCAAAGAAATACCTGAATTAGTGAAGAGTTGGGGGTAGGAACTACGCATATCAGACTCAACCTCCCAAGTAGCCTCATCTACAGGTCGATGTCGCCACTATACCTTAACTACAGGGATAACTCTAGAACACAACCGCCTAACATCCCTAGCCAAAATAGAGACCGACTTCTCAATAAAGAACAATTGCTCATCTAGTTGAACTGACTCCAAATGAATGTCATGAGACTCATTAAAAATATTGGCGAAGCATAAGGTTCAAGTACTTTTTTGTATCCTATGGTTTTGGATTCAAGGTTTTCGACATTTGAGAAAAGGCATAGCCGTCAACGGTACCTTCTTGAGGAGCAGGTATAATAGAGTTCTGCTAGCGGTGGTGGCACAGGATGCAAAGAATCACATCTTTCCTGTCGCTTTTTATGTAGCGGACAAGGAATGTGATGCCTCTTGTCACACCCCCTTTTTAACCAAAAAGATATCGATTTTAAAGTTTGAAAGGGTTTTTATTATTAAAGTGACAAAAAATAATTTTTTTTTTTGAAAAATGATTCATTTTACGATTAACTCAGAGTCACCACTTGACATAAATCGGGTCTCCCAAGTCACCTTTGGAAATCCTTTTTCAAAATGGTTTGACTCTAAAACTGATTCGCAAACAGAGATTCCGAATAAGGAATTCTGTTGACCGAAGGAAAGGTGTTAGGCACCCCTCAATCCCGTGGTTCGACCACGATCGCTTGATGGAGCATATCAGCTAATTGACACTATGAATGTATAAATCAGATAAAACATATGAAATAAGCAACAAACAAATCAAACAAAGTTCAAAACCAAAATAATGTCCAGTTCGAGTTATACAGTCCCAAAAATAAAAAAATACGAAAATGTAAATCCTATTCTAAACTAATCCTAGAAGCTCCAATGCTTTACCCGATGCCTCGGGCCTAAATCACGAACCTCTTTTGTGTACATGATACGTTAGGGCATTCCTCGGTGAATAAGTACAAATGACCTTGGGGAATTCCCCGGCTAAATGAATACACTTTCAGTTTGCGATTAAGTAGAAAGAACCATTCACATTCAAACATTCAACAAATATTCCAAACACTTAGTAATCCACAATCCTTAAGTTTTGCTTACCCGATCCTATTGTTTGTGTACCATCCCGAGAGTACACCCTGAATTCCACACGATGCTTACGATCTCGAAGGACCACAAGCTAACCCATGACAAATATCTATTGAGTGCACTGAATAGTAATACTGAAATAAATGCGGAATTAGGCTGAATTGCCATAAGGTTCAAAATCTAAATACTGATAAATAATAACATCTGGTAAAAACATCTGAAAACTAAACACTGTCTGGACTGATCTAGTCTGAAAGCCTCTAACTGAACTGTCTGAATATGGAGTTGATGGGACAAGCCCCTAACTAACTATGACTACTAATTTATTGATAAACTGGATTACTAAAATAAAAATATGCTCTCGATAGATGGGGACTCACTACTAAATCTGCAAATGCTGACTGGATCTGTCTAAGTGCGGTCAGGAACCTAAGCGTCTGAACTTATGATATGAGACATCATAGCACAAAGAAAGAGTATACGATCAGTACGTGGAATATACTGGTAAGCTAGATGAGGTAAGGTTGAATAGAACGGTTCATATGCATGAGCAATACCTGACTAAATGATATAGAGTAATTGAACGTAAGAGTACATGGAAAATTGATACTATGGAAATCACTGAGTATGCAATGTTGTACATATATGTATAAACTGTAACTGAGCTTTTCTGAAGCCGAGCACTGAGTTCTGATAATTAAGTAATTGATATCTAAAGTTACTGATAATTGGTTTACTGATACAGATTGAATATGTCTGACAGTCCTGATTCTATAAAATAAATTGAATTCTAAACTGAAAACTGAAAATTAAAACTGTGGGAGGTAATCATTTAACCGACATGCCCCAAATCTGAGCTGATAGGGGTCCAACCTGTGACCCCAATTGAAAGGGTGCTAATACAAGGCCACGGGTACTAACACTTGAAAACTAGGATGCCAAGCCTAACTGACGGGTGATATCTGGGCGAAACCAAGCCTAATCTAATGGGTGACTCCTGGGAGGTAGTCAAGCCTAGTCAGACGGGTAACTCCGCTTCCTATGCAGGCTACGCAGTTCTGGAATATAAGGACTACTACTAATGACTCTACCTCTTTAACGGGGAAGCCGTTATCCCTGCACCCGCTCAGTGCTAAATCCTACTCCTAACTAAAAGACACTGAACTGAGTGTACGGAACTGGACTGGACTGATACTAAGTTTTCTAAGTTTTCATGAGTTCTGTAACTAACTGGATTCTACTAATTTGAACATTACTGATACTATTCTGTAACCGACACTGGATCTAGGTACACAACTAATTTATCGAGTATTAAATACCCCCAAAACTTGATAGCATGAAAAGTAAAGCATCACATGATCTTGCAAAGCATAACAATGTACACATGTCCATATTTCATCTATAGAGACATTTTATCAAACACTTGTAGGGCATAAGCTTGTACATATACTAACATGTCATGATTTCATCACTTTATTCACATGGACATTCTATCAAACACTTGGGGAGCACAACTTCATGCACATAATAAAGGATAACATATAAACATGGCAACTACAATGCCCAAACTTACAATTTCATGGGTTTATCATGCAATTCATATAATTCTCCATAAAATACTAATCTAATTTCATGAATCTTATAATAATCAGGGATTAAACCTAATTAACATCATAGACACATTAATCACTTTGTAAATTCAAGGGTTTATCAAGATAATCACATATTCATCACACATGCTATTCAATTTTCATTAAACTTGCAATTAAATCATGGATTGAAACCCAACTAATATCATGAACATGAATTCAATCTAATTCAAACATGGGAATCATAAATCTGAGATTTTGTATGTTTCAAAAAAAGATTCTTAGACTCTATGGGTGAAAGGAACCCATAGATGAACACCTAACATACCTTAGAAAATTCTTTCTAGAAGGTTCTTGGAGGAAATTCTTGAGCTTGACCTTGAATTCTTGAACTAGGATTTTTGCCTCTTTGAGAGAGAATGCTTTGATTTGGAAAAAAATTGAATGAATAATAATGCAACTAGGTTTATTAGGGCTGAATTTTGTGTTAAAGGTTGACTGGGGTAAGGGAAAAGTTCTTAAAAGCTCATAGAATTAAAACTAGGAATTAGCTGAAAATCCTGATTTGGCAGGCTGGCGCGATGCGGTGCTATCGCTCCATGTCACTAGAAACTGACAATTATGAACTGGACCATCAACGCGACATGGTGGAATCGAGTTACCCCTTTGTATGCAAATTTCACCCTTGGCGCGATGCACCATGATCGAGACGAAATACTGAAAAATGATAATTAGGAACTAGGCTAGTAGCGTGATGCGGTGGTATCATGGAGATCCACTAGAAATTGCCAAATGCCATTTGGCCTGGCTCTGCAACGCGCTGGAGTACCAGTTGTCACACTGTTTTACAAAAATGGCTACAACTCTTCGCCCGGGTATCAAATTTGGGAGAATTTTATATCATTGGAAAGATGACTAAATTTCTTATGCATTAGCAAGCTCTAAACTAAAAAATATTAGATATTTCAAAAATTTTATATAGGATAACTCATGGACTGAGCTAGAAAATATGGGGTATTACAATATCTCCTCCTTTGGAACATTCATCCTCGAATGAGACTGATTAAGCTAAGGAACACTGATAGACTGGGCTTACACACTAAACATGCATGCTGAAACATGACTACATGACTGAACTGCTGATAAGCTGAGTTTTCCTTCTAAACATATTTGATGCATGGAATACATGACTGAACTTGTGACAAGCTGAGTTTTCCTACTGAACATGCATATCTGATGTATGGAATACATGACTGAACTAATTTATGAATGATTGACCAAATATGCAATGATAAGATATACCAAGTTTACAACCGTAACTGAATCATGGATCTGAGTAAATCTAAGGAAGACTGTCACCTTAAGCTGAGAATACTAATGAACCTGAGATCATTTACTAAACATGTATGAGCGGGAACATGAGAATATGACTGAGTCTGAAACATGATACATGAACTGAATATGATGAACTGAACTAATTCTTTGAATATATATATATATGCCATGGAATGGTCATGCGGCTGATATTGGAACGAGAGAGTCAACTTATGAGTACCCATTACTCCAAACTAGATCTTGTTACATGAAGAGAAAATGGAAGGTTTAGGACATGAAAAATTGGGGGTTTAGTGCATCTTACCCCCCTTGGGACATAATGTCCGCCGAAGAATGTCGACTGGGCTGGGATACTGAGGAAAGGCTGAGATAATGCATGGGGCACCCACAAACTAAATTGTGACTAAATATCTGAGATATAAAATTAAGGCATGATACATAAATTGGGCTGAACAAGTAACTACTAAGATGCTCTATCTTGAAATAGTCATAATCACAAAAATTCAGATAGTACAATTGGGTGGAAAGATGGGAAAACCATACGAACTTGTTCGCACTGCTAAACTAAATTCCTGGCTTTATGGACTAACTCATACTAAAAACTTATACTCAACTGGAGCATTTCTTAACACTCTTTCTATATAGTTTTACTGTCTCTAGGGAGCAAGGAAATCTTGGCATGGTCTGAATGAGACATCTGAATAAGAAATCATAACATGGCTAAAATTTTGTAATATAGGAACTAATAAATCTACCAACTGAGGTCTGATCTGGACTAAATTCTCCCACTATGTTCAAGCCTACTTAATCTCCGAAATACATTTAGCCCCTTACACATCATCATGACATTCAAGGCTATCTTCATAACTACAGCCTCGTGTAAAACTAGTATTCAACAATCTTTTCTTAACATGAAAAATTTACTCTCTCCCTTCTAAGAAACTGCTCATCACTACATCATTTCATAAGGAGAGTTCACTGAAAGTTAAAACATGGGGACCTAAAGCATGAATGGATGCTATACTGAACTTAACACTTAACTGAGGCCTGAGGAATAGAACATCAACATCCTGGAATTTATCAAGAGATCTAAACTGAGTATATACATGACATAAATCTAAATTTAATTGATCATTAGGAGTATAGAATAAGTGATGGAAACTAAGCACACTGTAAGGCACATAGTATGATTGAAACTCTGGCAAACTCAAATGACGGCAAAAATTGATGAAAACAAATTGAAATCCAGGAATCTAATGTTCTCTAGTGGGATTTATGGGTTGGATGATGATTATTGGTTTGCCGAGATCCGGCAATCTTGGCATGATGAAATATCAGAAAAATAAAAGTCAGAAGCAATATTTTTGGCAAGACCTCACCGGAAAGAGGAGTCTCTTGACTGTTCCTACTCTTTTAAGTTGCCATCCTTGCCTTCTCGCTTTGTTTAAACTCACACTCTCGATTTTCCCTATCCTGATATGCATATGTGTGTATTTCTAATAGAAAAGGACGTTTCTCAGATCTGTGTGTGAATTTTTTTGGTCAGCTGTGTGGTCTCCAATGACTATGCATGTATTAACGTGTTAATGGTAGTCAGATATTGTCCATGGAAAAAAAATTAGTCCCCAAAGAGTGATGATAGATTTTCCCTTTTCTTCTTCATCGATGGTGGGGGTGTGTGACCTATGTTGTGCTCTAAAATCCTATGGAGAAGATGAAAATCCCCTCTTCACCCTTATTTGTGTGTATACGGGTGTGTGTATATATATTCCCCTGAGGATATTTTTGTGGGTGCAATTGTGGCTCCCCTATTGTTTTCCACTATAATTGAGTATGTATTGTGTACATATAATGGGCGTCCTCCTCTAAAACATGATAAAGGTGGTGGGTAAGGGGTAGGGGTAGGGGTAGGTGGGGTAAGGGTGGTTAGAATGAGGTGTAAAAATTAGTTAGGATAAGGAAATATTAGAGATTAGGGATTTAATTTGTTAGGATTTGTTGTATTTGTTTCCTTGTGGGGAAAGTGAAGAATGGGTGAGGGTACGTGGTAAGGTGAACTAAAAAAAGAATAAATTGAACTTCGAGAGGGACAAAATTAGGTGTCTACATCATGTCCCTTTTTGGGTATAAACACAAAGTGTTTTCAGACAAAAAATTAGACAAGAAGGCTAAATTTTGACCCGACCATTATTTGAAGAAAGAAATTGAAGGAAAAAGGACAACCGAGTTAGAGGGTCGAGTAAGGTCCTGTCGAGGTTCTGGTCTGCAGCTCTGTCATTACATCAAAAATGAAAATTACAAGTTAAAACATAAATGAAATTACAAAAATCCTATCTATGTAGCTTCTTTTGGACTCTTGACGTGAGTTTCATCACCCTATTCTTCAGCCGGGCTCCTGACTTGCAATTTCTTCAACTTGTTGCTTGCCTTTCAATTTCTTCACTCTATTCTCTAGGTGGGCTCCTGACTTACTATTTTCAATCTGTTGACTTTTAATTAAAGTGAGGAATTCCAATTAGAAAGTGCATCTTCTAGATATAAAGGTTTGGGTTAGAAAGTGTGCCACCTGACAAATAAAAACTGATAAGGAAGTGCGTCTCCTAAAGGTTAAGTGTAATGACTCGACTAGAAAGTACATCTTCTAGGAATCAAGGGGAATGACTCGACCAGGAAGTACATCTTCTAGGAATCAAGGGGAATGACTCGGCCAAGAAGTACATTTTCTAGGAATCAAGGGGAATGACTCGACTAGGAAGTACATCTTCTAGGAACCAAGGGGACTGACTCGACCAGGAAGTACATCTTCTACGAATCAAGGGGACTAACTTGAATAGGAAGAACATCTTCTAGGAGTCAATACTTAAGTTAGGAAGTGCATCACCTAACAAGTAAAATTTGAATTACTCAATCAAGGAAGTACATCTCCTTACCAATGCCGCTTGAATTGCCAAAACAAAAAAGTGTGTCTTCTTACCAGTGCCACTTGAATTGCTTAAACAAGAAAGTGCGTCTCCTTACAAAATCTACTTAAATTATACAAACAAGAAAATGCATCTCCTTACCAATGCCACTTGAATTACCCAAATAAGGAAGTGTGTCTCCTTACAAATGCTTCTTAAATTATCCATAGAAGAAAATGCATCTCCTTAACAATGTCTCTTGAATTACCCAAACAAAGAAGTGTGTCTCCTTACAAATGTGGGTTAAATTATCCAGACAAGAAAATAGATCTCCTTACCAATGCTGCTTGAATTACCTAAACAAGGAAATGCGTCTCCTTTTAAATGCTACTTAAATTATCCAGACAAGGAAATGCGTCTCCTTACCAATGCCGCTTGAATTACCCAAACAAAGAAGTACGTCTCCTTATAAGTGCTGCTTGAATTACCCAAATAAGGAAATGCATCTCTTTACATATGCTGCTTGAATTACCCACACAAGGTAATGAGTCTCCTTACAAATACCACTTAAATTATCTAGATAAGGAAATGCATCTCCTTACAAATGTCACTTGAATTTCCCAAGGAAATGCATCTCCTTAGAAATGTCACTTAATTTAACCCTTCAAGAAAATGCGTCTCTTTACAAGTGCCACTTGAATTACCCAAGGAAATACTTCTCCTGGATAAAGAAGTGTGTCTCCTTGAGATATTAGATTATAAGTTTTACCATGGTTTTGATTACCCAACCTGTGAAGCAACATTGCCTCTTGCATTTGTAGAAGTGATAATATTTTGGCCTTTGATGTTTAGGTTTTGAAATCCTTGATTTGAAGGTAACATGTGTTCCTGTTTCATACAAAGAAAACTTTTGAGTTTAAAATAGGGTGGTTGGTTTGTGGCTCTAGCTTTCGCGGCAATCGCTCTTGCCCCCTTCACATTTAACCTTGCTTCCAACCATTAGCATATGTCATTGACTTTCTATATCATTGAACCAATCTCAGATTATTAAGAGTGACTCAAAAACAAACATAATATCTCTATTTTGCCATACTCCTTAGATTAACCCTTTGAACCTTGGTATTTTCATGAGTTCCTAGACTTGTCTGTTTATAGTACTTTATACATGTATTATTTTGTCTCACAATCATGTCTCTTTCATGTGATGACCTTTTGTCTTTCTTTGTGCAATTGAAGAAGCTAGTAGCCAATTTTAAAATCTTTTCTCACTTGTTTTGACATGGACTTGACTCAAAGACAAGAGAAAAATAACAGTGATTTTTTCGTTGGATAAATGACTCAAGAAAATAGAAATAAAAATATAGAGAAGAAAGAAAAGACAATGAATGTCCCAATTTGAAACAAAGAGACAAAAAAATTATCTAAAAATGATAGTAAACTCTAATGATTATGCCATGCATTTTGGATTAAGCTGTCTGATCTTTCCATCCAAACTCTCACAAATTGTTGTTGAGTTAATAACCCTAAAACTGAGTTACTTTCTTGGACTAATTGCATTCAGAGACCTCATTCAGCTAGTGGCGCCTTGAAGGACTTTTGCCAACAAGCCTCTCTCATTTTCTTTCTCTTAGCTCAATATTTCCCTATGGTGTCCGTGAGGGTTTTCAGTGATGAAACTCTGTCATTTTTATTTCTATCAGCTCACCATCACCTTATGGTTCCAGTGAGGATTTTCAGCAATAAGGCTCTCTTATTTTATTTCTCTCAACTTACCATCGTCTTACGGTGTTCGAAAGATTTTTCACCAATAAGACTCTCTCATTTTTATTTCTCTCCTAATTCCTTATACCGAGGAAGAAAAATAGTTCCCAAAATGCGTCATCATATCAATTGCATGCTTAGAGTAAGGCAGCCTACGTATCTCACCCCCGAGAGAGGAGAACCAGGTCATACGTAGTTCTGATAGCTTATTCTTTGCTTGATTCTGATTTCTTTTTCTTCTTTTTTTCTCTTTTATTGACTCTTTTTTTTCTTTTGGGACCTTTCTGACTCTATTTTTTCTCGACACTCTTTTTTTCTTTCTTTTGACATATTTTTTTTCTCTTTCTTTTTGAAACTTTTCTGACTCTATTCTTTTACTTGACACTTATCTTTTGAGCTTTGTTGACTCTATATTGATTTCAAAAGAGGGGTATGATAGAAAATAGAACTAAAGCTCAAATGGGGTAAACAAAGAATGACACAATGTTTGGATAGCAAAATGAAATGCCTTCGTCATATCAACCCTTGAAAATGCAAGTATGTATCATGCAGTATGAACAAAAAGATGAAGATCATTTGTGATATTTTTTTTAGCACTAACTTTAATGGAGCTTGTGCGTCGCTACTTCTTCTGCAAACTCCATCTTTATTGTACATTCCTCACATCGAATGACTTCTCACGCCTTCATGGAGCTAATTATCTTTCTATTTCTGTGGAGATAGGGATCATGCATCTACTATTTGGACCTAATTAAGCTATGTCTTTCAATTTATGACCAAGTTATTCCTGTGATTCTCAAAATAATTGCCTTAATTTTGAAAGAAGGCTTCAACATATCACCAAATGTCTCAGCATTCTACCTATTTTCTCATATGCTTTTTCTAAATTTAGCCCTCTGATTCAAAGTTCATGCTCAAATTGGATTTTAAGATCTAGCTAAAAATTCCGCAAGCATGTCATATCACTAGGGACAACATAAAATGTACCATGTAAAGAAAACAAGCAAACAACACATATTTAAACACAAAAGGAAAAGGGACACTCTATTTAGTTGAAATAGAAGATAAAAGGATTGGAACAAAAAAGACAAAGGGACTAAAAAAGATTGATCCCGAACTACAACCCTGAAATAATTCGGATAACAAAAAAAGAAAACAAAACAAACTACCAGACCCATTCCTAGTAAGGAGAGAAGTGACTTCCCAATTACTAAGCTTGACATCTTAGCCACTGGTTTGCATATCAGCATGTCTAAAACTTTCCTCACTGTTAATGTTCTGCACCATAATTGATTTATCTTGAATCATCTTTTCTATTTCTCTTTTCAAAGAATAATAATCTTTAATACTGTGACCCTGAATATCAGAATGATATGCACATCGTACATTAGGATCAAAACTTCTTGAATGCGGGTCAGGAATATACCTAAGGAGAGAAGTGATCATGCCCCGCTGTACTAATGTCTAGTATAAACTAGTATACGACTCTCCAATTGTCGTAAAGCTAGCTCTCGACTTTTGCCTCATTTCATTATTTAGCTTGGATTGAAAATCGTTCCTAGAAGGGCTTTGGTATGTTTGTAGAGTTAGAGGGTGACTCTGAGGAGTTGGTGCATGCTATTATAGGTAAGATGGGGGTTGAACATGTGGTTGTACAATATACACTGGATATGGAGGTGGAGGAATGGATTATAATGGATTTTGGGAGTAATTCTGTGAAACTTGGGCATGAACTTGGGTTTGAGCCTGAGGGTGATGACAACGTGGTATTCTTGACCGTGCCCGCTGTCCAACTATAATAGTAGATACATCTTCCTCATTCTTCTTTCCCCCAACACTTCCTAAATCCTTTTGAATTGCTTGAGTAGTTGTTTTCAATGTTGCAAAACTCTTAATGCGATTGGTATGAATTCCATCCTCTATCATCTCCCCCATTTTGAGAACCTCAATAAATGGCTTGCCTAATGCAGGTAACAAGTGTTGATAATATGTTTCATCCTGCGCTTGAATAAACACCTCTACTATTTTTCTTTCTTTCATTGTCGGTTTCACCGTAGCAGCTTGTTCAAGCTATTGAATCGCATACTTTCTGAAGCTTTCAGTACTCTTCTTCTTCATGTTAGTTAGAGATTTCTCATTAGGAATCAACTCCACATTGTATTAGAATTGTTGCACGAATTCATTAGCTAGGTCATCCCAACTAATCCACTTATCGATGTCTTGATCAACAAACCATTCCGAAGCTAGGCATGAAAAATTCTCACCGAAAGAAGCCATAAGCAATTCTTCCTTCCCTCCTGTGCCCCTTAATTGGTTACAATAACACCTTAAATGTGCCATTGGGTCACCGTTCTTATAATATTTCTCAAACTTTGGCATTTTAAAGCCAAGAGGGAGTTTAACACCTGGAAACATGCACAAATCTTTATATGAGACGCTTTTGTACCCCCAAGCCCTTAGAAATTCCTCATAGCTAGTTCCAAACTTCTCGATTTTTTGGGCATTTCCTCTTGTTCTTCTTTCATAACAAGCTTTTCAGCATTAAGAGAAAATTCAGGCGTATGAGTGTAGCCATATGGATCAATCAACTTAAATGTGGGCTCGAGAGCATAATCTTGATCACCAAAAATATTTAATACAGGGTCGCCTGTAGAGTGAGGAATCACAACCGTTAGATTTACATTAAAAGAAGGATCTTCAGGCGGGGGTGGCGTAACAAAAGTATGAACAACAGGTAGATTCGAGCATGTGGTAATTTTTTGTTGAGGATTGAGGAAATGAATGCTGGAAGTGTTTGAATAATGTTGACCCGGAGTAGCCCTTGATGGATGTTGTGGCGTGTCAACAAAAATGGGAAATTCTGCATGTGACACGGGAGGCAAGCTAGAAAGATATTCTAGATTATCAGTGAGAAATGGAGGAGGTGGCAACCCCTTAGACCAAGCTCGATGCATTTCTATCATTTGCTGCCTTAATTTTTGAATCTCTTAATTAGCTCCTAAATTCTCATTTCCCGAACTCTCTATCTGATTGTGACAACAACCTCGACATTCTTGTTGGCCATAACTTTTTCTTCAACTTAGTGTAATATGGAGGACCAATCGAAATGCCACAAACCAACCACCTTAAACTAACTCAATAAAAAATAACAAATGTATTAGAGTTCAACACTTTTTCAAAACCTCTTTTTCCTTTTTTTTCTATTGAAAAGATCACCGAACCAAAGAAGGGCACCTACATATATCACCCCCGAGAGAGGAGAATCAAGTGTGCATAGTCCGTGAAGTTTTGGCACAACATGGCCGATCAAACTTTCTTTATTTTGCTTTTTCTTTTTCTTTTTATTGAATTTTTAAGAAGAAAAGAAAATAACAAATTGTCTAAAGAATTGACGAAAAACTTTTTGAATTTTTCAGCTTTAAAATTTCTATACAAAATGAAACCTAGGAATACCAAAGAAATCTTTTTGGATTTTTGATTTTGAATTTCATACGGAAATAAACTTGAACCTATTAAAGGAAAATCTTTTTTGTATTTTGCTCTTGAAGATGTATATGACACCTACTCTAAATAAAGAGTGAACAAAATCTTTTTAAATTTTTCAAATTTTTATACAAAATGAAACCTATGATTACCAAAGAAAAATCTTTTTGGGTTTTCGATTTTGAATTTCATATGACAATGAAACTTGAAACTATTAAAGAATTTTTTTTTGTAGTTTTCTTTTAAAGATGTATATGAAACACCTACTCTAAATGAAGAGAAGAAAATCTTTTTTTGAATTTTTTAAATAAGATGACCGAACTCACGAAGGGCTGCCTACGTATCTCACTTCCGAGAGAGGAGAGAGGAGAATCAAGTGTGCGTAGTTCATCCAGATTGGATAATTAAAGATTAAACAAATGACTAAACCTTGACTTTGAGAGGCACGACCACAGATGAAAAAATGTCAAATAAATCTTTTTTTTTTTTTAATTTGACAGTTCACATAAAACTGACACCAATAGTTATGAAAGGAAAATCTTTTTTGTATTTTTGTTACAAGAAATGTACAAAACTCCAAACCATCTTTTTGAATTTCATTATAAAAAACTCCTATTATATATAAGAAAATCTCTCTTTTTTTTTTGAAAATTTTGAATTATGAATGCTTGCTAAATGAGACAAACTAAATTCTTTTTGATGTTTTTGTATTTTGAGAATATGAGTGCAACAGGTAAATTTTTTTTTGAATTTTTGGATTGTGAAAAACAAAAGCCATAAAGAACTCTAAAAAAATTACGAAACTCTTTTTTTTTGGATTCACCTCTCTTTTTTGCTTTTTTCAGTTTTTTTTTTTTTTAAAAATCGTTCTTACCTAAACACACTCTTTTAATTCTGACACATGCTTTTCCCGAATGAGTCTATTAAATGACCCTGTAACCCTCAAAGATGCAACATTTAATACGTATGGATGCTTTGAAGGTGAGTCTCCTACAAAGAACTAAGTGGATCCCGCTAGGTCTCAGTATGATGTAGATAAGCATGACCTAAACGCTGACCTACACTGGGTCCACTAACACGGCTGTTTCGGGGAGCGTATGATCGATAGTGGCTGCGAGATCTTTCCACCCACTCCATATACCCGATGGATCCCCCTCCTAAAATAAGGGTGACTCAACTAGAGGTCGCGTACACATGTGTCACACCCCCCTTTTAACCAAAAAATATTGATTTTAAAGTTTCAAAGGATTTTTATTATTAAAGTGACAAAAAATAAAAATTTTGTTTCAAAAAGGATTCATTTTACGATTAACTCAGAGTCGCCACTTGACATAAATCGGGTGTGCCAAGTCACCTTTGAAAATCCTTTTTCAACATGGTTTGATTCTAAAACTGATCTGCAAACAAAGATTCTAGATAGGGAATTCTATTGACCGAAGGGAAGGTGTTAGGCACCCCTCGATCCCGCGGTTCGACCACAGCCGCTCGGTAGATCATATCGACTAATTTGACACTATGAAACTATAAACCACATAAAACACATAAAACAAGCAACAAGAAAATCAAACAAAGTTTAAAACCAAAAAAATGTCCAATTCGAGTTATACAGTCTCAAAAATATAAAAATACGAAAATATAAATCCTATTCTAAACTAATCCTAGAATAAACTCCAATGCTTTACCCAATGCCTCAGGCTATCATCACGAACCTCTTTTGTGTACAAGATATGTCGGGGCATTCTCCGGTGAATAAGTACAAATGACATCGGGGCATTCCCCGACTAAATGAATACACTTTCAGTTTGTGATAAAGTAGAAAGAACCATTCACACTCACAGTCAAACATTCAACAAATATTCCAAATACTCAATAATCCACAATCCTTAAGTTTTGCCTACCTGAGCCTATCGTTTGCCTATTAAATTATCATCCTAAAATATGGTACTACCAAATTCAACAATATTCATCAACAAATCAACATTCATATTTATCAATTTTTAATTCCTGCCCCCTAATCTCATTTTTTATCAATCACACAATCAAAATTGCTCATATTCAATCCATATTAAAGGGAATCAAATAATGGATTAAAATAAATCACTCTTCGTCATCAACAAAGATCAAGAAACCCATAACACTCAATTCAATGCATCGAATATGATGAATAATAAAATAAAAGAGTGAAGAAGTAGAATTGGACCTCAATTGATGATTAAAATCAAATATCACTCAATTAAATGATAGTATTCGAGCCTAAGAACCTCAATCAGACCCCTATAATGAAAACCAGTCCAACTCAATACCGAGAAATAGCGACCCAGACACACTTGAATCCCAAGAAAAAAGAAATAGCACTTAAATCGAGAATGAAATCATGGAAACCAAGAAAACCTATATCTGAGATCTCTAAAAATAGACAAATAAATCAAGAATCAGGGAATTATCAGAGAAACAGAGAAACCCGTATGATCAAAACTTTGGCGAACTCAGAAGACAGCAAAAATTGATGAAAATGGATCAAAATTTAGGGATCTAACATTCTTCGGTGGGATTTATGGGTTGGGTGATGATTTTTGCTTTACCGAGCTCTGACATGCTTGGCACGACGAAATATTGGAAAAGGTAAAAATGGCAGCAACGTTTCCAGCGATAACTCACTGGAAAGAGGAGTCTCTTGACTATTTCTCCTCTTTTAAGTCTCCATCCTTGCCATCTCACTCCATTTAACCTCGCACTCTTGATTCTACCTTTACCAATGCACGTATGTGTGCATTTCTAATGGAAGACGATATCCCACAGATCTGTGTGTGCATTTTTCCAGTCAGCTATGTGGTCTGTGACGATGGAGTGTATGGCCGTGTTAATGGTGGTCAGATATTATCCATGAAAAAAACGTTGTCCCCTGAGAGTGATAGGAGATTTTCCCTTTTATTCTTCACCGATGGTGAGGGTGTATGACCTATGTTGTGCTCCAAAATCTAGTGGAGAAGATGAAAATCCTGGTCCCTTCACCCTTCTCTGTGTGTATACGGGTGTGTGTATATGTATTCCCCTGAGGATCTTTTTGTGAATGCATTTGTGGCTCCCACCATTATTGTCCACTATAATTGTGTATGTATTGTATGTTTATAATGGTTTTCCTCCCCAAAAACGTGATAAAGGTAGTGGGTAAGGGGTAGGGATATAGGGGTAGGGGTAGAGGTAGGGGTAGGTGGGGTAAGGGTGGTTAGAAAAAGGTGTAAAAATTAGTTAGGATAAGGGAATATTAGGGATTAGGGATTTAATTTGTTAGGATTTGTTGTATTTGTTTCCTTGTGGGGAAAGTGTAGAATTGGTGAGGGTAAGTGGTAAGGTGAGCTAAAAATGAATAAAATTGAACTTCGGGAGGGATAAAATTATGTGTCTACATCTCTTATGGATTTTTTTTGAACAACTGCGAAGCTGTATCGAAGATACCGAGGAGTTATGTTTTGTTTTAGATAGGCATCCAAGTATTCCAAAGATGGGTTCAATTTTCTTCACTTCAGCTTATATTGGTTGTTGCATCAGGCATCTTGGAGAGAATATTTGGACCAACTTTCACAACGAAAGGGTCGTGACCCTTTTTTATAGAGCAGCAAAAACATATAGTAGAGAGGAGTTTTTAGACCATTTCAATCAAATAGTAGATATGCATCCCTAAGCCGCATAACATATCGTACGTGTCAGTTTCGAAAGATGAAGCCGAGCATTCTGTCCGGCAAATAGGTACATTCTTATGAATTTAATGTCTCATTTGAGTTACAAGTTTAGTATGTTGTCATACTAAGTGATTCTTTTGTTTAGGTACAATATTATGACGTCAAATATAGTTGAATTGTGAATTCATTGTTTGGCAATGAAAGAGAATTTCCCATCAAGGCTCCGTTTGAAATAATAAACAAAAAGTATGGCTAATTTTTTAACGAAGGTGTGTGCAGTTCAAGGATACAGGAACCCCATTTGTTCTAGAAATGGAAAAAATAATATCAACGAACGTCAGTCTGGGGAATACATTATTATCTCATCAAATAACATATTACAAATTTAGTATCACCGGTGATGGTGATGTTTCCACGGGCGATCTTCGAACAAGATCTTGTACGTGCTGAGTTTTTTACTTGGATAAAATACCCTGTCCACATGCTATGGCAGTGCTTCGAGCTCAATACGGTGCAAAATATGGACCTTAAATTTACGATCTCTCCTCTCTATATTATTCGATGGAAAAATATACAATGGAATATAGTAGGCATATTACTCTGGTGCCTCCCGAAGAATCTTGGGTTGTTCCTGCAGAGCTTTTAGGGAGATTAATACCTCCTCCATATATTGACCCAAGCACTATCAAACCAGGAAGAAACCCATATAAAGAAGGCATAGATTCGGAGAATCATTTCCATCAAGAAAAAATAAGTTCTCCATATGTAAGCGTGCTGGCCACAATAGAACTACATGCCCGGATCAAAATCCACCATGATCGTTGTAATTGTAAAACTTGTGGTGTTGTTTTTTGTGGACTTTTATATATTAACTCATTGTTGTGAACGTAATGTTATCATGTATTATGTATAAAATATATTTTCAATAAATTGTGCATCGATAAAAAGAGTCAAAACATGAACTAAATACAGCAGACCACAATTATTTTCATCAGATTACCCATCTGTTGTAACAGATGGACATTAGATGGAAAAACACAATACAGTTCATCAAACTAGAATGTTTTCCTCCAACAGATGACAAATTTATCGCAATAGATAGATAATCTGTTGACAGAAACTCAATCGATGACCAATATGTTCCAACATATGATCCATCTATTAAAAGGACTCAAAAGCCAAAATTGCTATTACTACTGGATTCAAAATTACTCCTTACCTCCAACCGTCAACATGTTAATATGCATGTTTAGAAGAAGAAATAGACAGAATGAAAATTGAATAAGAAATAAAAATCCAAAGTCGACTAAAAATAATTTTTTCATTAAACGAAAAATAAAATACATTAGGTATAGCTCCAATATAGAAAAATTAAAATACATAAGCTAAAAGAAAAAACACATTCTAATTATTATTATTATCATCAGCATGATTATTATTGCCAGCCGTCCAATCAACCAGCAGTAGCAGGGCCCTCATCAGCCTCTGCATCTCTCTGAACATCCTTGTTCTTATGCCGACCAATTCCCTCTATAGGTTGTTAACCTACCTCTGAAGTTTCCACACGGTGTCGCGCAGAATTGCACTGTACCAAACAGGATCATTCATATCTAAAATACACATGAATTGACAAAAAATGTAAACACAAAAGTAAAGAAAAGAGTTCAAACGTAATAAACGTATACTAACAACTGTTAGTTTAACATAGAAAAAAAACTTACCTCAACGAGAAAATAATATGCTCTTTGAATAGAAGTGGTTCAAGATATAATACAAAAAGAGAAAATGCAAAAAATAAATAAAAGTGGAGTAAAATAAAGATTAAGGAGGGACCTATTTATAGAGGATTGAATTTGAATGTGTTAGGAAAAAAGACATGACTGTTCAGCTCCATTGAATTAATTACATTCAAACTACTGCCTTTTTGTTTTCTGTGAAAAGTTGCAACTTTTTTTTTATATTCAAACTTCTCACCTTTTCAAAATATTTTAAGACTTAATAGCAACCGTCCATCTGTCATAACAGATAACCCACTATCACAATAAATTTACCATCTGTTGTAATAGATGGTCTGTATGTGCAACAGATGAGACATCTGTTGCAACATATAAATTATATGTTGCGACAGATGGAACATCCATTAGAAGAGATGTTTTGATTTCTTCTAACAGTTGATTCATTAGTTGCAATTGATGGGGAATTTGATTCATTAATTGTTTTAAATGATTTACTATCTGTTGTAATAGATGGTATGTATGTGCAACAGATGCGACATTTGTTGCAACATATGCATTATCTGTTATGATAGATGGACCATCTATTGGAGATATTTTGATTTTTTCTAACAGTTGATTCATTAGTTGCAACAGATGGAAAATTTTATTCATCAGTTGTTTTGATATGTTAGACAAAAGTCACGACTGTTTACTTCTTTTTAATAGTCATCGGATGAATAAACATTGTCTGACATTGATGGGGTAAGGAGAATAAGGTGCACGCAGATGAATCGATCCACTTTCATGTGTGGGAGTTATGTATTATTAATCAGGCTATCGTGACAGACATATATAAAGTACAATGATCTTATGTTGATACCCTGTTCCAATTTAATGATGGTTTTGCCCATGTTTATGTGTCAAGTTTGGAGAATGGTTTAAGTTTTTGGTGGCATTGTAAATATCCAATAGTGATTTGACCAATTTTAATGGTTCAATAGACTTTATAAAGGCCTCCAAAGCATCGCACTACAGCAAAAAAGAATGGAAAACCAATAGAAATTTCCCTGGTCTAAATTTATATGGATGAGTTGCTCGAGGAGACTATTATATAGTAGAAGGTGCTTGGGAGAATACCTATGTAGGAAAAAGGAGGAAGAGAAGACCATATATCATCTCAAACCTTGTTTAAGAGGAAACACAAGGAAGCAAGTAAGGAACTTCTAGCGAATCTGGCCAATGAAATTGACTTGAGAGATAAAAAAATTGAATGAGCTTCAAATGTGGAAGTGTATCCAAATATTAAAATTTTTTCGTCGTTCTTGAAAAAGAAAAATTCTCAAGAGGACTAGAGGTGGACACTTTGTTAGGGATTGCGACTAGGGAGTGTGGCCTCAATGAAGACCCATAAAGTGTAGGACCAGAACTCTAAAGAAGCAGTTTGGTGGGCTGTAATACCCTGAGAATCTAAACCAATACTAGAACCATGATTAAAGCTCAAGAGAAATTAATTGTAGTGCTTTGGAACTTTTATGAGAGAGTAAGATGTGTATTAAGGCCTCAAATAACTCCTAGCTATTAGAAGAATCAAAATATCCCCTATCGATTGAGCTCTTGAGAAGGATGTTTCCGTAGTCAATTTTCCATCTCAACACCCGCCAAATTATAGATAATTGAGTCAACTTTCTAACGATACCAATTTTCCCTTAATCTGATGGCCAGGTGAGAAGTTATGGCATTTTTTATGTGAGCCAGTGAGCAACCGTGATTGTAACGCGTCGCGGTAAGCCCCTAAATCACACTCGTCCCTTTCCAGTAGGTCACCGTAATTGTCCAGTGTCGGGGTAGGAATTGTGGTGGAGAAAATAGCATGTAGTATTGGAGTGCAATTTTGCACTTGTCCTTTTTCCAGTGACACACTGTGATGGCGCCTCGTCGCGCCAAGGAGAAAAATCGCACTCATCCTTTTTCCAGTGAGACATCGTGATAGTGCCGCATCACACCAAGGTGAAAAATTGAGATTTTTCTAGGGATAGTTTGGTCTTTTTCCATGGCCCCAAATCCATCCAAAACATGAAATTAAAACCCTAAAGGGCATTATGTGCCCCATTATTCATAATTTCCCCAAAGAAATTAATTCTCTCTCAAGAATAAATCCTAGCCCTTTAAGACTCATGCTCAAGTTTCAAGAAAACCACCAAGAACCTACAAAAATTCCTCAGTCAAGGTATGTTAGATGTTCTTCCATGGGCCCTTTTCACCCATGGATTCCAAGAATCTAATTTCAAATTCAAAGTTATAATTTTTACAAGTTATTGTGATTTTAACCATGAATCTCCATGAATTTTTATTCTATGCCATGTTTACATGAAATTGTAGTTGTTATAAAACCCCACACGTTTGAATGGTGTTTTTTGTTGATTAAATCATAATTATTGATGTTGATGTTGAAATCATGCTCTTACTACAAGCTTTAAACTATTTGCATGCGTAGCATAAACTACAAATGTCAAGTGTTTGATGAAATGCCTACAAGAATAAGTTTTGAATAAATACTTTCACATTATGTCCTTAAGGTTTTGGTATGATTTTTCTATTATTGCTATCGAGTCTTGGGGGTTTGAATACCCAAATTTTAGCTACTTACCTAGTTTTTTAGTGTCTAAATAATGGTCACAAAATAGTTACAAGTTCTATCATTTCAGTCAGTTACTATAAACAGTTAAACAAAGTCAGTTCAGAGTTTAGTGTCTATCAGTAGGGAGTAGGATTTAGCACCGAACGAGTGTAGGGATGGTGGCTTCCCCGTCAGTTAGGCTGAGTTGTTAGTAGTAATCCCTGTACTCCAGAACTATGTAGCCAGCATAGGATATGGGGAGTCCCCTATCAGTTTAGGCTTGACTACCTCTCAGGGGTTACCCATTAGTTTAGGCTTGACACCCTTAGTGCTTCAGGATAGCACATTAGTGGATCCACATAGCCAATGTTAGTACTCGTGGCACAGTACTGGCACCCTTCCAACTGGGGACATAGGTTGACCCCAATTTGCTCATTGGGGTATGCCGGTTAGATGATAGCTCCCATAGACTCAGTCCAGAAATCAGCTTAGTAATTTAGTTTTAGTTTTGCTTAAGCATAGAATACAAATATAAGTCATTCATTTATCAGTATTCAATATTTTAATTTACAGATTATATTCAGAATATGCTTTACGCTTGGTCATGTATTCTCAGTCTTTATAGATTCATTCTATTCAGTACTTCATGCTATTCATTCAATCAGTTATTACTCCAGCACATGAAACCATGCATATCACCTAACCTCATTTAGCATACCAGTACATTCAAAGTACAGATCACATACTTGTTTCTTGCACTATGATATTTAATATCATAGGTTCAGACGCTCAGTTCTCTAATCGCACATAGACATACAGATTATTAGTTGTAGCAGCGGAGAGTCCTCATACTTTAAGAACATGGTTTACTTACCTTAGTTTACTTTCTCAGATCAGTATTTTTTTCCATTCAGTCGGAGCTAGTTGTGGGGTTTATCCAATCAACTCCACAGTCAGTTAATAGAGGCTTTTCAAACTAGTATAGACTATTGTCAGTCTTCAGTTTTCGGTTGTCATTATTAGCCATTTATTAGTATAATCAGTGTTGTTTTATAGACATTATCAGAACTATGATTTAAAACCTTATAGAATTTCTCAGTTAAACTCCGCATATGATCTTTTGTTATCATTTTTACCCAGTGCTCACAGCAGGTATCAGCTAATGGGTTAGCTTGTGGTCTCTCGAGATTGTAAGCCCCATGTGCTACCCATGGTGTACTCTCGGGGTGTTACAAAGTTGTATCAGAGACTAAGGTTTTATAAGTTTCCTAGGGAGTTTGAAAGCTATGTCAAGTAGAGTCTTTTGCATGGGTGTGAAGCGTGCCACACTTATGGATAAGAAGCTACGAGGCATTTTAAGAAAAGTTTCCTATATTTCAATATTTATGTCGTGCGACTGAGTATGATCTTATGTTAAACTCTCTATCTAATCTATTCTTCCTTTTTCTTACAGAACATGCCTCTCAGAAAGACAAACAGAAGAAGAAATGTAAACCAGCCAACACCTCCGCCCGTTTAGGAAGATCCCCTGAACAAGGATGTTAGTTATGCAGCGTTTAGAGCTATATTCACCACTCTATATCACTCTGTAGTGGCTTAGAATGTTCGGCCAACCACTATTTTGGCCAACCCAGTGGCTAATACTTCCGCATCCAGGATTTGGGGCTTTACCTGAATGACTCCTCCTCTATTTTTGGGATCCAAATCTGAAGAGGATCTGCAGGAATTTCTTGACATGGTCCAGAAAGTAATAGACATTATGGGGGTAACTTCCCAGAATTGATGACTCGTTCGACCAACTTCAGGGTGTCAGAGAATGTGACATTCTAAAAAAAGCTTCCAGAACTAGGTATGGTCACTTTAAGTTTCTAGTCATGTCCATTGGTCTCACAAATACCCCAGCAGCCTTTATGGACTTGATGAACCGAGTGTTCAAACAGTACTTGGACATGTTCATATTAGTCTTCATTTATGACATTCTTGTCTACTTCTGTAATAAAACTGATCATGTAGACCACCTCCGAATAGTATTGTAGAATCTTAGAGCCCATCAGTTGTTCACCAAATTCAGTAAGTATGAATTTGGATAAGGTCAGTAGCTTTCCCTGGTCATATTACTTTTGATGATGGCATTAGATTCGATCCTCGAAAGACTAAAGCAGTGAGAAATTAGCCCAGACCCATCTTTTTGTCAGATATCAAGAGTTTTTTAGGTTTGGCTGGCTATTATCGATGGTTTGTTGAAGGGTTTTCATCTATTGCATCCCCTATGTCCAGATTGGCTCAAAAGAAAGTTAAGTTTCAGTGGTCATATTTTTGTGAGAAGAATTTTCAAGAGTTGAAGACTCGACTCACCACAACCCCATTTTTGACGTTACTAGAAGGTTCAGACGGGTTTGTCGTGTACTATGATTCTTCCAAAGTTGATTTAGGGTGTGTTTTGATGCAGAAAGGTAAGGTTATAGCCTATGCCTCTAGACAACTTAAGCTCCATAAAAAGAATTACCCCACCCATGATCTTGAACTAGTAGTTGTTATGTTTGCCTTAAATATTTAGAGGCATTATTTGTATGAGGTGTATATTGATATGTACACAGAACACAAAAGCTTGTAGTAAGTGTTTTCAAAGAAGGATTTGAATCTGCGTCAGAGGAGATGGTTAGAATTGTTGAAAGATTATGATATGAGTGTTTTGTACCACCCAAACAAGGCCAATGTTGTAGAATATGCCCTAAGTAGATTATCTATGGGTAGTGTTGCTCATGTTAAGGATGATAAGAAGAAGTTAGTTAGGGAAGTTCATCAGCTTTCTAGATTAGATGTGCGTTTGGATGATTTAGCTGAGGGTAGCTTATGGGTTCAAAATAGTTTGGAATCTTCTTTGGTTGCCAAAGTGAAAGAAAAGCAAGATAGGGATCCCAGTCTGGTGAAGTTGAAGGATTCAGTCAGAGACTAGAAAGTAGAGGTTTTCTCCCAAGGGGGTTATAGTGTGTTGCATTGCCTGGGTAGACTGTGTGTGTCGCGTGTTGATAAGTTGAGACAACAAATTATTTTAGAGGCACATGGTGCACGTTACTCGATTTATTCAGGGTTCACAAAGATGTACCATGATCTGTGGGAAATCTATTGATGAAGTGGGATAAAAAGGGATATTACAGATTTTGAAGCTAAGTGGTCCATTTGTTAACAGGTTGAGATTGAACATCAAAATCCTAATGGGTTTATGTAGGAGTTTAGTATTACCACTTAGAAGTGGGAGGAAGTGAACATAGATTTTGAGACAGGTTTGTCTCATACTCGTCGACAGTATAATTCAATTTGGGTCATTGTGGACAGAGTGACCAAATCGGCCCATTCCTTAGTAGTCCATACTTCTTATTTAGCCGAGGACCATGCCGAGCTCTATATTAGAGAGTTGGTTAGGGTGCATGATGTTCCTCCATCTATCATCTTAGATAGAGGTACTCAGTTTACCTCTTATTTTTGGAAAGCTTTCCAGAAGGGTCTTGGTACCCAAGTTCACCTTAGTACCACCTTCCACCCTCAAACAGATGGTCAGGAAAAAAGGACTATTCAGACCCTAGAGGACATGTTGAAAGTGTGTGTCATTGACTTTAAGGGCAGTTGGTATGACCACCTGCCTTTGATTAAATTTGCGTATAATAACAGTTATCATTCAAGTATTCAGATGTCTCTGTTTGAGGCTCTAAATAAAAGGAGATGTAGATGTCTGATTATTTGGTTTAAGATAGGAGAGACCGTTTTGATAGGGCCTGATTTGGTATTTGATGCTTTAGAGAAATTTTAGCTAATTCGAGAGAGGCTTAAGGCAGCCCAAAGTCGACAAAAATCTTATGCATATATGAGAAGAAAGGATCTTGAGTTTGAGATTGGTGATTTTGTATATCTAAAGATCTCTCCCATAAAGGGGGTAAAGAGGTTTGGTAAGAAGGGGAAGCATAATCCCCAATATGTTGGCCCTTACAGAATTCTAAGTCGATTCGAAAAGGTGGCTTATGAGCTTGAGTTGCTTGCAGACTTAGCATCAGTACACCCGATAATCCATATATCTTTGTTGAAGAAGTGTATTGGTGACCCAGCTGTAGTTTTTCCCTT
>NC_061116.1:187466411-187492297 GCF_002878395.1 Capsicum annuum
GAAAATGACCATATTGCCCTTAAAATTTCAGTAAATCCGAATCTGTCCATGGTGGACTGTTTTGATAGGCTAAAGTAAATCAATCATAACTCTTTGCTCCGATATCGGATTTGGGTGAAATTGGTATCTTTGGAAAGATAATTTAAAGGTATTTCATTTAATATAAAGTAGGCCACCCAGTTCTTCCTGTACAAGGAGTTATGATCATTTGAAGTTGATCCTAAAAATCTATTTTGAGAGGCTGAATTAAAACAAGTATAACTCATTACTCAGATGTCGGATTTGGATGAAACAAATTGAATTGGAAGGAAGACTCAAAGATCTTTCTTTTCATAGGTGGAAGCTCTCCTAGTTCATTATATTAAGGGAGTTATGATCATTCAAAGTTGACCCAAAAAAATGGCTGGCCTCAGTAGTTTGTGTGCAGGAAATTTTCCTGCACATTTACTGTTCCCAATATCCCGGCCACCGTTTTATAGTTTCGAACGTGCTCAATTATATCCGAAACCTATCCGTTTTTGGAAAACTTTATATCATTGGAAAGCTTATTCAATAACCTTCGTATGGAACCATCGACGGGCAAATTCCGGTATGAATAAAATAAAATAAAATTAATTCCATATAAATAAGACCAATACACGTACTTGAATATGCCAATATATGTACTTGAATTCGGGGTGTTATAGTACTTGTACCCAACAATTTAGCTGTGTGCCTAGAGCCATGTTAGGTTTTCACGATAATCTCAGTCAGGACATGATCAGTAGAATTTAGTCAGTCTCATGACTCAGGAAATCTCAGTAAATTCAGTATCCATCAGATCAGCCCTACTCAGTAATCTTAGTGACCACAGTATTCCTAGTAATCTCAGTAACTTTAGTACTCTCAGTCATTCCTTAGAACCCAGTACATTTCATCAGTCAAAGAAACTCAGTAAACTCAATTTAGCTTCGCTAAACAATACTATTAGTATCATCTCAGTTTAGATAATTACTTCAGTTCAGTTAATCAGTTTAGTGTCTTTCAAATAGGAGTAGGATTCAGCACCGAGCGAGCCTAGGGATGGGGTCTCACTGGCTAGATAGACTGAGATCCCTAGAAGAAATCCCTAAGTTCTAGAACTACGTAACCAACATAGGTATGAGATATCACCCGTTAGATAGGACCGACATACTCAGGGATCACCCATTAGCATATTTAAATGTATAGGACTAATCCCAGGGGTCACCCGCTAGATTAGGACAGACTCCACAAAAGTTGTCTTTACTAGTGGCGCAGTACCGACACCCTTCTAACTAGGGTTATAGGTTGGACCTTAGTTAGCTTAGTATGGGGCATGTCGGTTAGATGATTACTTCCCACAGTCTTAGTCTCAGTAATAGAACTCAGATAGTTCTATAGATTTTAGGGCTATCAGATACAGTCACTCAGATACAGTACGGAACTTAGCTAGTTCCATCATATTCAGGACTGTCAGATACCGTCACTCAACTACTTGTTCAGAAAGTTTAGAGTCTTCCAGACTACAGTATGTTCAGATAGTTATTTCAGTTATTTTGGTATTGTTATACAATATTTTCAGTTATGATTAGTATTGAACCTTATATCCTTTCAGTTCATGTTTCCGCAGTTACGATATCATTATTATTATTCAGTGCTCAGTTACATATACCAGTCATGGGTTAGCCTATGGTCCTTCGGGGTTATAGGCAATGTGTAGAGTTCCGGGTATCAGATTCGGGGTGTTATAGTTTGAAAATTCTAATAGCTCGATCATCTGTCACAACAGATAGCAGCGCCTATTTGATAATTTACAACAAATGGGTAATCTGTTTCAACAGATGACTTAATCTGTTTGATAAATTCCAATAGATAAGTCATCTATTGCAACAGGTTGAACATTTGTTTAGATACAATTTCAATTGAGTTCATATATTCAACTACAACATCAATTGCTTAATATCTAGGACTAGGGGTGATTTCATAGGGTCAACTACAACTTCAATTGAGTCTTTCGGCAATTGCATGATGAAACGGTTAAAAATTACGCATATCTCTAAAAATTTTAAAAAATAATTAAGATCAATTTGGACCAAATTAATATTTTTAGTCATTCTTTTTCAAAATACAAATCAACCCATACAAATTATCTATTTGTGAGAAAAATGTTTCATCATTTCAAATCTTGAGGTCTTGCTCTTTTCTCACTCTCAATAATATAGACAACAAATACTCAACAAATTGCTCAACCTTTCATAATAGATTGATTTTCTTCTCATTTTCGACCACATAGGTGTTATTTTTTACTTCATTCTTGCTTGTATCAGTCGTTTTCTCTATCTTCATAGGTAACAGAGTTTGAGAATGGTTCTATATTTGATATTTTTTCTAAAAAGTAGGGATTTTTAGTTAATGATGAAAAATAAGACTTTTAATTGTATTATCTTCGAGAATGGGTTTACAATTTTGAGTTTTGATGGTAAAATCATAGGAAGAACTCGAGAAAATCCTAGTTTTTATCGCTGTGTTCCGTTGACTATCGTGGTATTATTGGATGGTGTTTGTGGTGTTGGTTGTCATAGTGGTGGTATTGGTGGTCTTCATGGTGTCACTGGTGGTGTTTGTGGTGTCTGATGGTGGCATTGGTTGGTGGTGTTTGTGGTGGTTGTTGGTGGTATTGATATTGGTGGTGTTTATAATCTATTTTTTTAAAATTTTTGCATACATCAATTGTAATGTAATTTTTCTTTTCCTGTTGTTTATACGTAAAACATGTCTCCCAAAAGAAAAGAAAGTGAAAGTGGATCAACTTTTGACCACTTAACAAAAAAAGCCCCAATATAGAGGGATTCAGAGGATCTTCTCGAACAATCTCAGTCAAAGAAAAATAAAGCTGAGGAAAGTTATGAAAACAAAATTGAGGGAGGTGGAAAAGGGTCTATAGATGGTGATGATAAAATTGAAAATGGGGAGGAGAAAGAAAAAGATAAACAAAACGAGGAGGAAGAAGAAAGTGAGAAAGAGGATGATAATGCATCACCAATGGGGCATGAATTAATATCAAAATCCCAATAAGAGGCTATCAAAACTATTAGTATTGACAGTTTTTAAGTTGCAATATTGATAGATGACCCTGCAAAACAAACTAATGATCTTGTTCTTAAATGTCAGTTGGGGAAACCTTTTGACGAATTTAGGAATATTATGAAGAATGAAAACATAGATGGACTTTTTAAGAAGACCTGCTTTGGATGCTTTCTTGAGCTTCCTGAGAACCACACTGTCCGTTTTCAAATAAGCATGGTATATGATCTTCTCAAGCGTAGGATCAAGTACGTGGGGGATGATAATGATTCGAAGGAGAGGACAAAAAGATGGATGAAGTCTGGATCAACTACTGTGGCATGTCAATTTGTTTTGGCTTGAAAGAGTTTGCCATAGTGATGGGCTTGATATGAGATCGTCTAGAAGAACCTCTCACCAAGAAAACACCACGTAAAAGATCCAAAGCTGGACATCCAAACCACCACCATCAAATAGTATTAAGGTATTGTGCCAGTGACCACCTACCAAAACCAACAAACGCAAGGAAAAAATAGATGGATAGTTGGACATTGTTGGATGTAGGTGCAAAGCCAATGAGTTGATATAAATATCAAGGATAAAACCATACCAAAGCAGTACAGGGAGCAGTTGTGCTTAGTTGGTTTGCCCATTTTGCTATATTGGCAAGAGGTATCAACAAAGTCATAGAAGATGATTTGTTGAAGCTTGCTGATAATTTTGAGAAATTCAACAATTATCCCTGGGGATATGACTTCTACTACTTGACTGTCAAATGTTTACTGACAAAGCTATCCCTAAAGACGATCACATTATATGGATTTCCTTGGGCTTTCATGGTAAATTTGATCACTATTTGTTTACTCATTCATTAATTTATATTGAATAATTACTATGACTTTTTTTTCTTGCCTCCTGTTTAAATTTTTTAGGCTTGGGCATTTAAAACCATTCCTTACCTCTAAAAGCAGTTCAAGGATTATCCGAATGAGGTTTCTCATCTAAGAATCCTTATGTGGTTGGTTGCAAAGAGCAACATAAAAATTAAGGAGGCTGGTCTTTTTAACCCTCCAGATGATGCAGAACATCTTCTTTCAAGTAAACTAATTTGACTTAAAGAAAGATATTGAAACAGATATGTCATTTGTTATGACAAATGGGTTATCTGTTGCAATAGATTACCCGTCTACTGCAACTGGTGCAAAAGATGGGTAATTTGTTGTAATAGACAATCCATATTTTGCAACAAATTAACCTTCTGATGCTCTATTTCTTTGAACCCGACTCAACAGATTACCCTCTACGATAACTTATACAATAGATAAGTAATCTGATGTAACATATTATTAATCTGTCAACATACAGATCAGCTATTGAGATAGATAGATCAACTATTGCATAAGTTTTTTGTATTAACGTGTAACCCAACTGTCTATTTTTTATAGGTTGGGCATCCGTGGATTGTGCCTACTGTGCATGAGTTGGGAATGACTTTTATTATTACTCTAGGTCTTATTGATACAATAGCAAACACCACGGTGGAGTTAATAAAGAAGGAATTGGTTGGAGCAACAGCCATAAGAAAAGCAGTTAGGCAAGGTCAGCCTAGTGTTGAGGCTCTTCATAACCAAACTACTGCAATAAATCCGGGTGCTTCTTATGGGGCTGTTGCTGGTAGAGTTGATGTTGGTGGCAGGCATGCTGATACTACTGCCAGTCATGATGTTAAGCATTTTGATGCTTAAGAAAAAATAATTATATTTGAAAACACACCTTTCACTGGTCCCTCTTATCATTACACAGGTCCCTCTCACCCTTACACCGGTCCCTCTCACCCTTCTTCACTCTCATGTTTTCATTGCAAATGCAAAGAGTGTAAGGACAACCAGGAAAAACTCTTTGAAAAAGTAGAGTCTATCGCTAAAGCTATTAAGGAATTAAAATTCAAAAGGGGTGTCATACCATCCAAGAAGGTAAGGGAGCCATACATTCCTATAGTAGCAGTTGGAAGAAAGAAAAGAGCAATTAGCTAAGTACTCTCCAATCGAAAATTCAAAAAAATTGCAGCTCCTCCCTCTCTAAAAGTTGTTGAAGTTTAGGGGCCATTCAAGAAGGTGGACATATATGCGGAACTTGGCGCCAAAGAAAAGAGCGATCTACGATGGGCCAAGCAAGGCACACAAGATTACCCCATCCATACCTTTTTTTCCCAAGACTTCAGAAGTATGACAGATATGCCTATATAGTATGTGGACAGGGTAAGTTTACTTTTCCTAACCTATTCTTCTAATCTACTTGTCCTTTGTTACAACATATGTGTATTCTGGTGCAACTTGTGGTGGTTCTGTTGTAACATATTACCCATCTCTTGCATAAGTTGTGTTAGATGGGTAATTTGTAAATAGATTCAGAGAACCCTCTACAATAGATGGACCATTTCATCTTTCACTATGTTTTCCTTTTTTATAATTACTAACTTATTTAAAAATTGACTTCTTATATCACAGTATGTTGAAGAAATTCTCTGCCTTATGAGGACAGGCAATTAACATACCCAAAATGTTATGATGTTGCCGATAGGATAATGGACCTCTACTTCTGTAGGAATCTCAAGGATAGGTACGATTATCTCAGTAAGTTATTGTCAACTCCCAGTGGTGAGGTATTTCATTCGTTACTTTCTGGGTTCCAATGTGATGAAGAAATGATAAAATATGTTAGAGGGGAAAGGAAAAATCCACACGACAAGAGATAGACCAAAGCAAAGAGGATTCTTAGAGTCATAAACGTAGGCGGCATGCATTATCGGGCTATTGAGATACTTCTCAGGGAGGGAAAGATCAAGGTTTATGACTGCAACTTACCTGCCTTGGACGAGGTTGAATTTTTTACCTATATGCAGCCACTATTGGATTTATTTCTCATCTTATCGAGGTAGAGTAAATTAATGGATCGTTTGCCAATGGAAGTGTTGATGAAGTAGACATGGGATTTTGAAGGTCGAAACAAGGACATGGACCTACCATAAAATAAAACCATTGCCGCGTGTGGGTTGCACGCTCTTGCACACATTGAATGTTTGCTGACGGCACAGAAATGGCCGAGCCAATGACCTTTCTAAGTGACAATGCTTTGTCAAACATACAAGAGGTCTAGGATTATGGGGTACTAACTGGATGCTTGGAGCCTGTATATAAAGAAGAACCTGTGAAATAATAATTTTTTTATTTCAAGTCACTTCAATTTACATTACATACATGTAGTGACAATTTTTTTTGTTTAATAAAAGTTGAATTTTTTTCAATGCAACAGATTGTCCATTTGTTGTAAAATATATTCTATATGTTCTGATAGATAGTTTATCAGTTGCAATAGGTTGTTCATCTATTGCATTATGTTGATATTTCTATCTAAGTCTTATCTATTGCAATAGTGGGAAGACTTGTTTGATAATTTTCATCAGATGACCTACATGTTGCAACATATGTCTAAATCTATTTGATATTTTTCAACAATTATGCTTGAATATCCATGTGCTCAACAACACCAAACCAGTAGCAAATATAAATACATCACTGAGAAAATTGCAGCAATTAGGCTTGAATATCCATGTTCCCAACAACACCAAACTAGTAGCAATAACGTCAACAATGTAGTATCTTCTTGCTCTATTTTGTTTCTCTTCAAAAGCCTTGACTTTCTTCAATAAATCCTAGATTACACGATTTACTTGTGAAGGGTGTCATTCTTTATACCAATCAAAGTAATCAATCCACCAAACTTCTACAAAAACAATAACATAATTACAAAATAATTACAAGTAAATAATTAATCAACTAATTAAATAAAAATAATATTACCTTTGAAATCTCACAAGTAAAAAATCTATGACCTGGATTTTTGTGAGTCCAAGAAGTATTCAATAGAGCTTCATGACCACACTTACAATATCAAAAATCTTTATCATAAAACACAATGGAAGAAGAGCTCGACATTGTCAAGCTCAGTTAGAAAAAATGAAATAAATATGGAGAGAAACCAAATAGAAATAATTTGAAGAATTTGGATAGAGAAAAAAAGATGAAGAATTAAAAGAAGATCTGGGAATTTAGGGTTAAATTTTAGAAAGAATATGAATATATAAGACAATGGGGAGAAATAACCGTTGGGGGCCAAATCAGATGTCAAGTCAGCAAAAATGAGGGTTTAACGAGCCTTGGCTGCATGAATTACACGTGACCATCCAACAGGGCAAAAAGTGCCAAACAGACACATTTGATGCATATTTTATTTTAGGTGTTTAAAATGAACAATGTCTACTTGATGCCTATTTTATTTTAGGTGTTTAATATGAACACTATCGATGGGTTCCGCCTTTTTAATTTCAAGTCACTTTACTTTACATGTAGTGGCAATTTTTTATGTCTAATGAAAGTTGAATTTTTATAATGCAACTGATTTTCCATCTATTGTAACAGATATTCTACCTATTCTGACAGATAGTTTATTTATTGCAATAGGTTGGTCATCTGTTGCGTTATGTCAATATTTATATTAGAGTCTATCTGTGGTAATAGGTTGGTCATCTGTTTCATTATGTCGATATTTTTATCTAAGTCTATCTGTTGCAACAGTGGGAAGACCTGTTTGATAATTTCCAATAGATTACCTACCTGTTGCAACACATGTCTAAATTGGTTTGGTATTTTCCAATAGATGTTTCGTCTGTTGCAACAGATACAATATTTGCTGCAATATTTGAATCTAGTATTCCATTTTAATTAATAAGTTCAAATCTAATAAAAAAATAAAATTCATAGACAAAATAAAATAAATCAAAGCCTTCAGAAATTACATAAAATAAATCAACAAAAAAATGAAATGTAAAAAAATCATGATGGGTATAAATCTCAACAAATACATCAACAATATAAGTATTTATGCCAAGAATTACTAAGGAGGGGTGAGTTTATTACTTTGACAAACTCGATCTATAAAGATCTACTCAATATGGACAAGTTGTTCTTCATCTGGTGCTATAGAATTCGGCTTTGGTCGTTGTGGATCTTTAATGTCACTTGCATACAGTTTCTGCACTTTTTGTTCTCTGTATTTCCATAAAAGGATTAACATATTGTCAATGTTGTTCAGCAGTAGTTTCTACAGTGATATCCACCTGAAAAGCCAGAATTGGTCAATGCTAATTATAGAGATACAAAAAAATAGAAAAGGATAACTCATCTATTTTAAAAAATCAAACAGGTCTTCCTCCTATTTTAAATTATCCCAAATAGATTATATTTCTATTGTAATAGATGGATCAACTATTAGGACAAATTATAACATGAGGAAGACCTGTATGATAATTTCTAATGGATGAACCATTTGTTGCAATATATGACTCATTTGTTTGAAAAAATTGAAATGGTAGGAAGTCTTGGTTTAATTTATCCCAACAGATGACCCACCCGTTATAGCAGATAGGTCATTTGTTGGTCAACTATTGCAACAAATGTATATATTTGTTTGATAATTTTTAGCATATGTGTCATATGTTGAAATAGATATGTGTCTATTTGTTAGTTGGAAAAGACTATATATATTCACCTTCTTCAGCTTGTGCTGCTCTCCTTTGGCCATTTTACATTGCTCAATAGTGCAACACACTGACAAAGGAGTTGTAATTTTGCTTTCTTGGATGCTTGATAATGCGTTGGAAATTACTTTCCTCCTTCTCTTAGCCTTAATCTCTAATGGAGTGGATGGATATAAAATCTTATTCGATGAAATGACACCTCTCTTAGATGCTATTCCTTAACAAAAGCAGTTAATGTATTAATAGCATTAATCACTACATCATCTTTTGCCTTGCAGTATTAACATTTGCATGAAAACCATTCGCTGGAAGAGGCAAAATCTGTATAACCAGTATGATTTAATTCATAATGATTTGTTTTAAAAACTGTAAGAGGAGCATCATTAGCACCAACAGCAGCACCACTATCACCACCACTAATAGCTCCATCACCACTAAGACCATCAACAACAACAAGCCCACTCTCCAAAATTATTTTTCTTGTAATGGTTATTGCTCCAAAAAAATTCATTTTTATTCTGTCAATGACCTTAGGGTCCGATAAAGTTTGTACAAACCGTAAAGTAATAAAAAATAGCATCTTCAACTCTCGATTTGTAGGAACAAGTGATGGATGCACAATCTAACATAAATCATTACATATATTAGAATGATGATTAGATCATTCAAAAAATCCATTAATTAAAACAATAACTTAATTATAATTATACTTACTGCATCCTTTGGGGGGTTGAAAAGATTAAGAAATTTTGCATTTTTATCCGTTTTAGCCAAAAACCATCTCAAGATTCTTGAACAGGAAACTTCTTCCTGGTAGTTCACTTGTTGTCTCAAATAAGAAATGGCTTCAAACGTCCAAACCTATAAAATAACGTCAATAAATCAAAATCATTATTGAATAAAAAAAATAAATCATGTCATGATAAAACAAATATTTACCATGAAAGCATATGGAAATTCATATAAGTTGACTGTCTTTGGTGCTGATGGAGTCAACAACTATTTGACAGTCATTTTAAAGCTTTCATAACCCCAAGGATAGTTGTTAAACACCTCAAGATCTTCAGAGAGCTTTATTAAACCAACGTTTATGTTGTTGTTAACGTCTCTCACCCAAAGAATATTATGTACAAACCAAACCAAGAACAATGATTACTTGTGCTTTTTTTAAATTCTTTTACCTTTCAACGCTTCTATCAATTTTTTATTTTTGAAGCTTGGACCAACAATGGACACCAGCTCATCACGTCACTCGACATGTCTTTGCCTTTTTTGGGTGTGCAAGGTGCTTTTTTTAGGTTAGAAAAGCTATAACTTGAGAAGGAGAAGGAGGATAACATTTTAGTCTAGTAACTATGGCAAACTCCTTCCAACCAAAACAAATAGGCATGCCACAGTAATTTATCCATACCTCATTCATATTATCTTTATTTTTATACATAAACCTACGGCTTGAGAAGTTCATATACCATTTTCATTTGGAAATAAGCACTGTTGTCCTCCGGCAAATCAAGCTATTTTCCAAAGCAACTATCCCTGAAATAAGCATTCAATTTTTAATCTCGAAGTATTTTTTGAAGGCGTTGAAAGATTTTTCCATGGCTGACTAAACCATGAAATCACCCGTTAAATCTGTGGCACCATCGCACTACATTCTCATAGGATAATGATCAATGCTGAAGGTTTTGACCAACTCTTCAGTGGAAGGGCTATTAGCATTTGGATAATCTCTTTTGAAATATTTCTCCTCTCCGTGTTCATCAATTCTACTTCTGATTGAGATAACGCTTGTAAAGCAAGCTCATACAGTGGTGGATATAGCCTAGATACTTCACTTATTCCTTTACTTGGACTTTTGAGAGCCATATAATCTAAAAATAAAAGGAATATAAAATAGATTATAATTGAATAATGCATCGTTAAAAAGGATAATGGTATATCTAACATATACAATAGTAAAATAACAGTTCTAGTAGATCACATATTTGTTGCACTGAGTAGGTTATCTATTGCAACGTATAACCAACCTATTGCAGTGGATGAGTAATTCATTGGAAACAATAAAAATAAATCACTCATTTATTCCACTGGGTAGGTTATCTGTTGCAACTTATAACCAACCTGTTACAGCGGATGAGTAATCTGTTGGAAACAATAAAAACATATCACCTATCTGTTGTACTGGGTAGATTATCTATTTCAACTTATAACCAACCTGTTGGACCAGATGAGTAATCCGTTAGAAATAATAAAAATAAATCACTCATCTATTGCACCAGGTAGTTTATCTAATACAACATATAACAAACCTGTTGCAGCAGATGAGTGATCCGTTGGAAATAATAAAAATAGATCACTCTTTTTTTGAAATACATCACTTATTTGTTACAAAATGAGTTATCTGTTGGATCAATATTGTTTAGATTTCACCCAAACAGAAGAGTCGTCTGTCGCAATAGATGAATGACCTGTTAGCTTATTCATCTGTTACAACAGATTTATATCTACTTCATTAGATATTTCATTTGTTGCATTATATGTTTCATTTGTTGCATCAGATGTTTTATCTGTTGCATCAGATATTTCATCTATTGCATCAGATGGTACATCTGTTGTGCCATATGGTTCATCTATTACGCTAGATGGTTCATCTGTTGTGCCAAATAGTTCATCTATTGCACCAGATTGTTCAACTATTACACCAGATGGTTCATCTATTGCAACACCATTTTTACAAAGAAAAACAACAAATCAACCCAGCAACACCAACACCGCACACATACACACACATACTAAGAACATCAACGATGACCAAAAATCACCAACAAATCAAATCAATAGCTCGACAACAAGAACTACAATAATAATAAAAAATTATATTTCATGCCGAAAAGAGTGGAGAAAAAATGCCACAAAATTAGGCTTTTATTCAGTCCATATTTTAAATTTAAGCAAGAAATATTGAAATTGTTAACCAATAGTAAAAGAGAAGTTGTCTCAAGTTCCTCTGTTTCTTCATAATTAAGATTTCTCCCAAACAGAATAATCGTATGTCGCAACAGATGAATGATATGTTAGATTGTTCATCTGTTACATTAGATTTATATATGTTGCATTAGATGTTTTATCTGTTGCATCAGATATTTTATCTGTTGCGCTAGATGGTTCATATGTTACGTCGGATGGTTCATCTATTGCGCCAGATGGTTCATCTGTTTCAATACCATTTTTACCCAAAAAAAACAACAAATCAACCCAGCAACACCAACACCGCACACACACACATACCAAGAACATCAACGGTGACCAAAAATCACCAACAAATTAAATTAAAAGTTCAACAACAAGAACTAAAATAACAAAAAAAATATATTTCACACCAAAAAGAGTGGAGAAGAAATGCCACAAAATTAGGGTTTTATTTAGTCCATAATTCAAATTAAAGCAAGAAATATTGAAATTGTTAACCAATACTAGGAGAGAAGTTGGCTCAAGTTCCTCTGTTTCTTCATAACTAAAAATACATAATTAAGAAATGGGACAACGAAGAACTCAAAGTTTTTATCGCTACTACTTATTACGTCGATTGACGGTCGAAAGTCAAAAAGGAACGCACCCAGCTATTAGTCGTCAGAGCTTGAAGTCACCAGAAATTGAAGAGAGAAATTTTGTAGAACTATTGGTTGGGAGAGAGTTGAGAGAGAAGAGAGGGACGGTTGATTTGAAAAGAAGAGGGGTGTGGATTGATTTGTATTTTTGAAAAGATTAGAATGTTTGAAAAATATTAATCAAGTCCACAATTAACTTAATTAAGTCTCCTAATTATGTTTATCCCTTTAATTTGGTCAATGTCACCAATCCTTTATTCAAGACTGAAAAGAGACTTTTCCTTCAATTTTCTCAACTCACTAGATCGCCCTTAGTAAATATAAATTGCAATTATTTTTGAAATTTTATGAGAGAAGCAAGAGTGAAAGTGAAAATAAGTTTTACATATTTTCACTTTTTCAAATATAATATTAAATTATATTTGAAATTCTCTTGACCAAACACAACTATTTGCACTTTTTTCATTAAAGTTAAATACTTTTTTAAAAAGTAAAAAAAATCTCTTGGACAAACGGTTACCTAGATACAACCAACATAATTAATCAAATTAAAGAATATTTTTGTAAGAAAATTAAAATCTAGACTAAGGCCATAAAATAATATGTCTGTGTGTGAATATATATATGTATATATAACATATAATACATTCAAAGTGTGAAGGATCTTAGAAATATTGTTTGAACTTTTTGCCTTTCATTAAAAGTCTTTGCTTTAGACAAAATTGTCTTTTCACTATATTTTCCTAATATTTAAGAGTTGAAATTATCAAATATATGTAATGACCCTGCAGGTCATTTTCCATATTCCTGCTTATTTTCACCCTTAGAGTTTTTCTATAGCTGTACAAAATCATTTATGACTATTTGGAACTGATAGTTCGATTATCGGGTAGTTCGTTGATTTATTTTAGAACCAATTTCCCATTTAGAAGTCTTCGTCAATTCCAAATGGTCGTTGAGCAAAAGACTTCAGTAAAATAATTGCGTATGCAAATTTTGATTGCACTAATAGCTATGTAATATCGATTTTAGGATAGGTAGACCCTTGGTTTAGATCTCCCAACATCCGAGCTCATTTCAACCCATTAGTCGAAAAGTCAAAAATATGAATATATGAATGTGGGACCCACAAGTGGCCTAAATGAAGTTGTATGGAAAATTTGAATTCTTCAATGCATTTGAAATGTCGAATTTAGTGGGGTTACATAGTTTGTTTGCAAAAAATAGAGTTCGAATGAGTCTGGGTGTTAAAAACAAGTTTTGACCTTGCGGGCCCATTTAAACTCTTATAAAAGGATCCTTTGGGTCGATTTTTGATACATTCTTCAGAATTTTGAAAACCCTAGTAGCTATAAATATTTTTTGACAAAAAAATGAGTCTTGTGGGTTGATTAGAATCTTAGCAACTTGTTTAATCCAATTTTTTTCTACAAATCTACGGTAAGAATTCCTCTAATTTGATATTGATTACATGGTTTCTTGAATCAAAACTCCTAAATCATTGTGGGTCAATTATATCCCCAAAATTGAGTGATTGACTCAAATTACTTAAGGGTTTTAACTCCTTAAAGATAATTAGGCTATGGGTTGGTCTTGGAAACTCCTTTCCAAGGGTGAAACCCAATTGGGGTTTTGGTGTCCATTTGAAGCCCATGGCACAGTGATGCTATAATGGGTATTGTCATTCTTGTTGTAATTCTTAGATTGTATTGTTGATAGCATTGATTGTGAAAGAGGAAGATTCTCGGAAAGAAAAGGAAAAACTCGTCGGTTCGTGAGTTACTTGGATTCAAGGTAGGTTAGGCTTAGCCATAGTCTGGATCAAACTTGTTTGTAATATAATCATTGATATCTTGTGAGATTGGGCGGAGAATTTAGACGATAGTGGATTAAATGGTGAACTTGAGATTTATTAATAGCTATAGGCCATGGATTTGTTAGGTATGATATTTGACCCTTAGTCTAGGACCTTGGTTAGCTTAATTGTGGTCTCATGACTAGTGTGAGAACACTATAGTTGTTATAAGTAGACATGAATGGTATACTTCTCTATCCTTAGGAGTGTATTGACCTATATAATGCCTAGATAGGAGATGACCTTGGTGTTGGGTTGACTTAGGAAGGATTCTTGAAGAGACTTTCCCTATGGTCCTAGAAAGGATTGGTAAGCCTTTATGGTGAGGTATGGATGACCTAGCTTAATTCCGGGTAGAATCTAGACTAGTATTAGTAAGCTTGGCATTCTCGGTATTTAGAAGAGGGACTTGACCCACCTTAAGCTTAGACTAAGTAAATGCTTAGAGACCTAGATACGTGGTGATTGTCTAAACTATTTGTACATAGGAGTTATGATGGTTAAACACAATTATTGGATTATCTTATGATCATGACTTGAATAATCTTGTTAAGTGACTATTGTGCATGCCTTGTAAATACTCATGCTCTTGTTGATGCTCATATTACGTGTGAAGCTTATTAGTAAGGTAAAATGGCAAGTGTTATCCCACATCCCTACTTCTTTATATATTGTGAGCTTTTATGTATGCTTATTGGTTTGGCTATGCATGTGGATGTATGTTGTGTATTCAGAGAAATATATGATATTATGATGATGCCCGATTTGAGCCCGGAGGATTATGTGATATTATAATGATGCCCGGTGAATTCAGAGAAATATGTGATATTATGATGATGCTTGATTCAAGTCCGGAGGAATATGTGATATTATGATGATGTGTAACACCTTGAGTCTGTACCCCGAATGCTACACGGTACTTACGACCCCGAAGGACCATAAGCTAACCAATGACATATATCTGTTGTGAGCACTAAATAATAATACTGAAATAAATGTAGAATTAGGCTGAATTGCCATAAGGTTCAAAATCTAAATACTGATAAATATAATATCTGGTAAAAATATCTTAAAACTAAACACTATTTGAACTGGTCTACTCTAAAAGCATCTAACTAAACTGTCTGAATATGGAGTTGATAGGAAAAGCACCCAACTAACTCCGGCTACTAAACTACTGATAAACTGAAATACTAAAATAAAAGCACATCCTTGATAGATGAGGACTCGCTACAAAATCTGCTACTACTGATTAGATTTGTCTAAGCGCGGTTATAAACCTAAGTGTCTGAACCTATGATATAAGACATCATAGTGCAAAGAGAAAGTAAGCGTCAGTACGTGAAATATATTGGTATGCTAAATGAGGTAAGGTTGAATGCAAGGGTTCATATGCATGAACAATAACTAACTGAAAGATATAGAGTAACCAAAAATGAGATTACATGGATGACTAACACTGCTGTAAATATGGAGTATGTAATACTGTGCACATACATATATTATTGTATCTGAGCTTTTCTAAAGCTAAGCGCTAAGTTTCGATAACTGAGTAACTGATATCTAAAGTTATTGATAACTAAATTACTGATACTGAGTGACTGTGTCTGACAGTCCTGATACTGTAAAACTTAACTACGTTGTAGACTGAGACTGAAATTGATATTGTGAGAGGCAATCATCTAATCGACATCCCCAAATCTGAGGTGATAGGATTCCAAACTGTGACCCCAGTTGGAAGGGTGTTAATAACATGCCACAAGTACTAACACTGGCTGTAGGGTCAGTGCTAGTCTAGCAGGTGACCCCTGAGATCAGTCTTAAACTAGCGGGTGACCCCTGAGTATGTCAGTCCTATCTAATGGGTGACACCTCATAACCTATGCTGGCTACGTAGTTCTGGAACTTCGGGATTAATTCTAGGGACCCATCCAAACTAACAGGTGAACCCTCATCCCTATGCTCGCTCGATATTGAATCCTACTCCCAACTGAAAGACATTGAACTGATTATACTGAACTGTACTGGAATAATACTGAGTTTTTCTGAGTTTTGTAACTGACTGAATTCTACTGATCATGACATGACTGATACCATTCTGTAACTGACACTAGCTCTAAGTAAACAGCTACATTATCATGTATTAAATACCCCCAACACTCAATACCATAAAAATAAAGGCATAGCATAATCTTAAATAACATAACAATATTCACTGGGTCATAATTTGTACATGAATGGGGAAGACATTAACTTGTACATGAATGGGGAAGACATGTTATCATGCTGTAATGGCATTATTTCATTCTCATGGATAATTTATCAAACACATAGGAGGCATAACTAAATTATTAAATCATAAACACTTAGGGTTGACAGGGTTTCAACAATTAACTTGCAAATTGAAGGGTTTATCATGAATATCATGTAAATCAGCACATACTAGGATTAATTCCTGGAACTTGTAATTTAAATCATGGATTAAAGCCCAACAATAACATGAACATGAATTTAACTCAACTAAATTATGGAAATTTATAAATACACAATCTTTGTATTTTAAAAAGGGTTCTTGGACTTCATGGGTGAAAGGAGCCAATTAATAAACACCTAACAAATCTGAGAGGATTAATCCTTGAAGGTTCTTGGTGAAATTCTTGAGGATTGACCTGGATTCTTCAAGCTAGGGTTTTTACATCTTGAGAGAGAATGTTGTAATCCTTGAGAAAAGTGAGTGAATAATGGTATAACTAGGTTAATTAGGGCAAATTTCGTGTTAAAGGCTGATTGGAGTGAGGGAAAAAGACTTTAATGCCCGCAGAACTAAAACCAGGAATCAACTGAAAATTTTTGATCTAGACCCTTGGCGTGACGTAGGGCTATTGCACCGTGTCACAGGAAATTGCCAACTGGGAATGTGGCTAGTGGCGCAATGCGGTGGAATCGTAGAGCAACACTGGATGCAAATTTCACCCTTGGCGCGATGCGCCATGATCGCATTGCCTTACTAGATTTTGACTATTGCTATTTAGACGGCCTTCGCGATGCCTAAAGTACCAGGTGGTACACTGTTTCACAAAAATGGCTCTAACACTTCGCCCGGGTATCTGATTTGGAAAAATTTTATTTCGTTGGAAAGCTAACTGAATTTCTTATGCATTGGTAGCCTCTAAACTGGAAAATACTGATTATTTCAAAAAAATTTATATTGGATGACTCATGAACTGAGAGTTAATTTAAGCTAGGGAAATATGGGGTATTATAATATCTCCCTCTTGGAAACATTTGTTCTCGAATGCGACTGATTACGCTGAGGAATACTAATAGACTGAGTTTACACACTGAATATGCACGCTAAAACATGACTACATGACTGAACTATTGACAATCTGAGTTCTTAAACTGAACATGCATATCTGACGCATGGAATACACGACTGAAGCTACTGATAAGCTAAGTTTCATACTGAACATGCATATCTAATGCATGAGTACATGGCTGAACTGATTCATGAATGCATGACTGAATATGCAACGGTAATGAATACTGAGTTTATAACTGTAACTGGATCTTGGAACTGAGTAAATCTAAGGAAGACTGTTACCTCAAGCTGAGAATACTAATGAACCTGAGATCATTTACTAAACATGTATGGACGGGAATATGAGAACATGACTGGGTATGAAACATGATATATGAACTGAATATCATAAACTAAAATGATTCCTTGAATATATGTCATGCCATGGAATGGTCATACGACTGAGATTGGAATGAGAGAGTTAACTTATGAGTATCGGTTACATAAAATTGGATCTTATTATATGAAGAGAAAACGGAAGGTTTAGGACATGAAATCTTGGGTCTTATAGTATATCTCCCCCTTGGGACATTATGTCTCCTGAAGAATGCTGACTTGGCTGGGATCCTAAGAAAAACTGAGATAATACATGGGGCACCTATGAACTAATTCGTGACTGAATATCTGAGATCTAAAAATGAGGCATGATACATAAACTGAGTTGAACTCACAACTACTAGGATGCTCTATCTTGGAGCAGTCATATTTACGAAACTACAGATAGTACGACTGGGTGGAAAGATAGGGAAATCGTACGAATCTGGCTGCTAAACTGAATTTCTGGATTTACGAACAAACTCATACTGAAAACTTTTACTCAATTAGAGAATTTCTTGACACTCTTTCTATAAAGTTCTACAGACTTTAGGGGGCAAGGAAATCTTGGCACGGTCTGAATAACACATCTGAATAAGAAATCACCACATGGCTCTAATTCTGTAATATGGAGCAAGGCCTATGAAACATCATCTAAGAAAGAGTTTCTAATCCTCATGCACTGAAAATACTAACTTTCCATCCTAGCCATGTTTCTCAACTATTCCCTCAACTGTAATTTCTACTTCAACACCGCATTCCACTAGGGGCTAATGAAAATATTTACATGAGCACTGATAACTCTACCTACTGAGGTCTGAGCTGGACTGAATTCTCCCACTATGTTCAAGCCTACTCAAATCTCTAAAATGCATTTGGCCAATTACACATCAACATGACATTCAAGCCTATTTCCATAACTACAACCTCGTGTAAAACTAGCATGCAACAATCTTTTCTTAACATGAAACATTTACTCTCTCCCATCAAAGAACCTACTCATCACTACAATATTACATAAGGAGAATTCATCGAAGGTTAAAACATAAGGACCTGAAGCATGAATGGACACTATATAGAACTTTACACTTAATTGAGGCCTGAGGAATAGAACATCAATACCTTAGAATTTTATCAAGAGATCTAAACTGAGGATATAGATGATGAAATCTGAATTTTTAGCTGATCCTTAGGAGTATAGAAGGAGTCATGGGAATTGAGCATACTGTAAAGCATGACATGAGTACATGAGTCATGAGTTGCATGACCTGAGTTTGGAGTTTCTGTATCCATGGAATATGATTTGTAACACTGAGTGAACTAGAACAATTCATACTAGGAACAATAAGCGTATATGATTTTTGATAATGTGCATGAATAGGAGCTATGATCATAGAGCTGACATGTACTGCGTGAGTAGAGATCGTGATAGATTAAGTGTAAAACTTTGCACTAAGGTAAGGATGGGTTGGGCATCAACTTATACCACTGCTTTTCTACACAAATTAACATTACTACTAAAATCTGAAAGTCTGACGTAGTTACTTGTTCTACCATCTCCCCCTTGGCTTAAATCCATTATTCTAAGTCTATGAACCACTTAATAAACTCTAAATCAAACAGATACCACTTTAGTCTATAGTCTGAGATATGACAATGCTCATAAACACTAAACTCATTTTGAAGGACTACTCTTTATAATGTAAGGTCCACTTCTAGTACTTCCTTCTGATACATGATTCTTAGTTTTCTATTGCCCCAAAAATCATCATATAGCAACCTCAACACTAACTAACTTAGAATTCTCAACTTCTCTTTCTACTATTTTAATCTATAGATTAAAACATAAATCAACTAAAACTGAGGTACTACCCCTTCATTCAAGGACTTGTTAATCAAGAAACTAAAACTAAATGACTCTATTACTGAACTCAACTAAAGGAATTTTCTGGAACACAAAAACTGAGCAATTTTTATATATTTGTCTGTCTATGATAGACTGACCCACTGGGGTAGAGATCGAGAATGGTTCTGTTAAGACTTTTGGTTTGACTTTGAAGTCGACTGCTATGTAAGGAGTTACAAAAGACAGAGAAGCTCCGGGACCTAATAAGGCATAAATATGTAAATGAAAGATCTGTAACATACCAGTGACCGCATTAGTAGAACTTTCCTGATCTTGTCTGGACTGAAGTGCATAAATCTTGTTTAGGTGTTGCCCACTGGCGGCACTGGAAGTAGTACCTTGCTGATTCGGGTGACCGAACTAAGCTGAAGGATGGTTGTACTAACCTTGTTGGCGCAAATATTTTCCCCTCTGAGCCATTACTCTACACTCCCACATCCTATGGCCTATCTTACCATATCTAAAACATACATCACTGCCAGCTCTACATGTACCTAGGTGATGTCTATCACATTCTTCACAAAGAAGATGGGTATGACTACTGCTCACACTACCCTGGGTTTTAGAGCCTGGTGCCCCATCTCGGCTGTTATTTCTAAACTTTGGTATTGGCACATTAGCTGAGATGGAGCTGGAACTGAAGATTTTAGATAAAATTAGGAACAGTTACCGCCCTCTGACTTAGGCTGATTGAAATTGAAACTATATGTTCTAGATCTCTTATTCTCTCTCTCTTTCTTATTAAGCTTCTGCTCCTCAATCTGTTGAGCATGGACCATAAACCTAGATATGTTCGTCTTCTTAATGAATATCGTAGTTCTACACTCTTTAACCATACTATCTAACACCCCAGACATAAATTTGCTCATTCTGGACCTACTGTCTGCTACTACATGGGGAGCATACTTGGCTAACTGGATAAACTTAAGGGAATACTCTTTCACACTCATACTGCCTTCCCTGATATTGATAAAATCTAACACCCTGGCTTCTCTCAGCTCTAAGGGAAAGAATCTATCTAGAAAAGCAGTAGCAAACTCTTTCTACTCTATGGGCTCTGCATCTGTGCCCCTGTCTACCTTTCACTGGTTAAACCACATATGAGTTACGTCTTATAGTTGATATGCAGCTAACTCAGAACTCTCACTGGAAGTTACTCCCATGATATTTATGAATTTCTAAACTTGATCGAGGAACTTCTGTGGATCCTCTTCTGACTTAGATCCTAAGAATAGGGGAGGGTTTATTTGGGTAAAGTCCTAAATCCTAGATGCAATAGTATTGGACACTGGTTTAGCCTGAACAGAAGCTGGTCATTCATTCTGCGCTATTATGTAATTGGCTAGAGTAGTGAATGCAAATCTGAATTTTGTATGGGAGACATGCTTTTCCAGTGGATAAGCCTAAACAGGCTGAGGTGCTGACTGATTTCTAGTTCTTCTTCCATTAGTATTTTTGGGAGGCATATTTGTAACCATAAGAAAAAAAGGATTAGAATAAGAGTTTAACTTGAGCTTATGCTCACTCGTATGACATGAACACTGAAAAAAGGAAACTTTTCCTAAAAACATCTCATAGCTACTGACCATAAGTGTGGCACGCTACATGCCCATGCATACGACTCTACTTGATGCGGCTTTCAAACTACCTAGGACTCTGTTGAACCTTAGGCTCTGATACTAAGTTTGTAACGCCCCGAGTCTGTACTCCGAACACTACGCGGTGCTTATGACCCCGAAGGAACATAAGCTAACCCATGACTGATATCTGCTATCAGCATTGAATAATAATACTAAAATAAATATGGAATTAGGTTGAATTACCATAAGGTTCAAAATCTAAATATTGATAAATAATAACATCTAGTAAAAATATCTTAAAACTAAACACTATCTGAACTGGTCTAGTCTGAAAACCTCTAACTAAACTGTCTGAATATAGAGTTGATGGGAAAAGCCCCCAACTAACTCTGGCTACTGAACTATTGATAAACTAAAATACTAAAATAAAAGCATATCCTCAATAGATGAGGGCTCACTACTAAATCTGCGACTGCTGACTGATCTGTCAAAGCACGGTCGGGAACCTAAGCATCTGAACCTACGATATAAGACATCATAGCATAAAGAGAAAGTATGTGTTAGTATGTGGAATGTACTAGTATGCTAGATGAGGTAAGGCTAAATGTAAGGGTTCATGTGCATGAACAATAACTGACTTAATGTTATAAAGTAACTGAATATGAGAGTACATGGATAACTGACACTACTATATATATCGAGTATGTAATACTGTGTACATACATATATATACTATATCTGAGCTTTTTTTATGCTAAGCATGGAGTTTTGATAACTGAGTAATTGATGTCTAAAGTTACTGATAACTGAATTACTGATACAGAGTGACTGTGTCTGATAGTCTTGATTCTGTAGAACTGAACTGAGTTCTAGATTGAGACTAAAATTGAGACTGTGAAAGGTAATAATCTAACCGACATGCCCCAAATCAGAGCTGATAGGGGTCTAACCTATGACCCTAGTGGGAAGGGTGCTAATACTGTGCCACAGGTACTAACACTAGTTGCGAGGCCAGTCCTAGTCTAGCGGGTGATCCCTGAGTGTGCCAGTCCTATCTAAAGGGTGACACCTCATAACCTACGCTGGTCACATAGTTTTGAAACTTAGGGATTGCTTCTAGGGACCTAGTCCTAACTAATGGGTGAGCCTCGATCCCTAGGCTTGCTCGGTGCTGAATCCTACTCCCAACTGAAAGACACTGAACTGATTATACTAAACTGGACTAATTGATACTGAGTTTTCCTAAGTTCTATAATTGATTGAGTTCTACTGATCATGACATGACTGATACTATTCTGTAACTGACACTAGCTCTAAGTAAACAACTACATTATCATGTATTAAATACCCCCAACACTCAATAGCATAAAAAGAAAGGCATAGCATAATCTTTAATAACATAACAATGTTCACTTGGTCATAATTCATTCATAATGGCATTTCATCAAACACTTGTAATGCATTAGCTTGTACAAGAATGGGGAAGACATCTTAGCATGCTGTAATGGCACTATTTCATTCTCATGGATAATTTATCAAACACATGGGAGGCACAACTGAATCATTAAATCATAAACACTTAGGGTTGACATGGTTTCAACAATCAACTTGAAAATTGAAGGGTTTATCATGAATATCATGTAAATCAGCACATACGAGGATCAATTCTTGGAACTTGTAATTTAAATCATGGATTAAAACCCAACAATAACATGAACATGAATTTAATTCAACTAAATCTTGGAAATTCATAAATACACAAACTTTGTATTTATAAAAGGGTTCTTTGACTTCATGGGTGAAAGGATCCCATGAATAAACACGTACCATACCTGAGAGGATTAATCCTTAAAGGTTCTAGGTAAAATTCTTAAGAATTGACCTTTATTCTTGAAGCTAGGATTTTTGCCTCTTGAGAGAGAATGTCGTAAATAGCTAGGTTAATTAGGGCAAATTTTGTATTAAAGATTGACTGGGGTGAGGGAAAAAGACTTTAATGCCCTCGAAATTAAAACTGGGAATTAACTGAAAAATCCCGATCTTGGTCCTTAGAGTGAAGCAGTGCTATCACATCATGTCACTGGAAATTGAAAACTAGGAATGTGGCTGGGGGCGCAATGCGATGGAATCGCGGAGCAGCACTGGATGCGAGTTTCACCCTTGGCGCGACGCGCCATGATCGCGCCATGATCATGTTGCCTTACTAGATTTTAACAATTATGAACTGTGCTTTTAGCTCGATGTGGTGGTATCGTGCTATCTCACTAGAAAATGACTATTTCCATTTAGACGGCCTCCGTGATGCACTGAAGTACTGGTGGTACACTGTTTCACAAAAATGGCTCTAACTCTTCGTCCGGGTATCGGATTTGGGCAAATTTTATATCGTTGGAAAGTTAACTGAATTACCTATACATTGGCAGGCTCTAAATTGAAAAATACTAAGTATTTCAAAAAATTGTATTGGATAACGCATAGACTGAGAGTTAATTTAAGCTAGAAAAATACGGGGTATTACATGCTCCCTAGTTTGAGTCTAAAGGAATGTGTGATATTATAATGATGCTTGATAAATCCAAAGGAATACGTGATATTATAATGATGCCCAGTTTAAGTCTGAAGGAATGTGTGATATTATAATGATGCCCGAAGAATCCAGAGGAATATGTTGATATTGTGATGATGACCGATGAATCAGAAAGAGGTAAAAACATTATGATGCCAAGTGGGGTAAATTTACTTATATGCATTGATATTTGTAAGGGTAGGCCGTGTGGGGACAACCGCCTATGTGCTTGAATTATGAGGTCTCTCTTCGTAAATTATTATTTGTTTCTTGTTCTAAATCACTATATAAGAAGTGTGACCCTTGTTGATGCTAAATTAGCTACTAGAGGAAATTTATGCCAAATACTGAGTTAAGACTTAGCGTTATGTGTAAACTTGCATAAAAATTCAAGGGCTAACCTAATATATACACTTGACTTGAATAAGAGGTTATATTATGAAATCTTGCCTAGTAAGATGGCTTACGTGATAACTAGCTACTTCTAAAATATATGATTAGTATTTGGAACCTAGAAACCTAGTAAACTAGTTGGTGGACTTTACTTGATTAAAATATGAAACTAGTCCTTAAGGTTGTGACATGCTCAGTGATGATGGATCTAGTATTGTGTGTGGTTAGATAAAATATCTCCTAATATGTGAAGTTCAGATGGCTTAGTTGATAACTCATTCCATGATGATGCTAGTTAAATAATGGCCTTAGGATAGTTGAGTAACCTATACTATGGGTGGCTTGTAGTTTTTTCCCAACTTGATGACTAGTGATTTTAGGACTTGTAATCTTTTGACGTTTGGAAAAATAAGGTTAATTAGTATGGACTTCATGGTATTTATCAATGAATTATAGAAATAATGATTGCATGCCTATGCTATGACAATGTTTATTTCTTTATGTTGAATTAAGGTATGGATATTTGGAAGTGGATTTCGGTAATGAGCCATGGCGGGTTGTGCTACCCACAGTTTTTGGTAAATTGATGGAGTAGTTGTGCTTAATTGTATTATTGGTTATATTCCTTAGTGTACTCTCTGGTGATATGAGACGCCTAGAAGAGTTCTTGTTTGATATTCTTTTGTGTGCTCTCCGGTGATATGAGACTCCTAGAAGAGTTTTGGTTTGATATTCTTTTATGTTCTCTCCGGTGATATGGGACACCGTGATAAGCTCTTTGTTGTGCTCTCCTTCGTGTACTTCTCGGTGGTATGGGACGTCGTGGTAAGTTCTTGTGGTTATATTATAAAGATGGTTGATGATGATTATGGCAAGTAGATGCTTTGCGATTGTGTATATGGCTTTACATTTTCGAAATGATACTCTGTTGTTATGGAGATTATGGGGTATATTGAGATAGTATGTCATGTTATTGCTTTCGTAGTATAGATGTCCTTACAGTGGTATCAAAGCAGATTCAGGTTCAATCCCATCCCTTGACTTTAAGATCATTGTATTACTTTATACCATTTTTACATTATATTTGAGCTCAGTCGGTCAATGATGCCTACTGAGTACCCATGTTTTGGTACTCATACTACACTTCTATACCTTTTTAGTACAAACCCAGGTTTTAGTTTCCTCCGTTTAGCTAGTTCGTGTGAGTTAACTATTCAAAGACAGGGTGAGCTCTTGGAGATTGAGTTACCCTTTTTCCGCTCTATCCTTATTTATCTTTTGCTTTTGAGACAAATATATGAGATTATTTAAGACATTTTAGATTCTGAGATTGTAAATTTCCCTTGTCAAGTTTAGAAGCTCTTGTATTAATACTATCAGGTTGTGGGATTTGTGTTTGAATATCGGTTGTCCTTAGTTGTGAAATATTGTTGTTATATATTGTGTTCACATATAGAGTCCAAGTTGGACGTTCTTACCAAGGTAACCCATTGCAATATCTCTGGGTTACGGTATTGGCTTGCCTACCAGTGGTATGGGGTAGGTGCCATCATGAATCAAAAATTAGGTCGTGACAAATTTGTATCAGACCCTAGGTTTCACTGATATTATTGATACAAGAGCAAACGTCTAATAGAGTCCTG
>NC_061116.1:187495297-187517761 GCF_002878395.1 Capsicum annuum
ATTTTTTAAGGTGACTTTATTCAGTTGGCGGTAATCAATGCACATACGCAAAGAGCCATCTTTCTTTCTCACAAACAACACAGGAGCAGCCTTATGAAACCCTTATCTAGTAGATCTTTGAGTTGCTCTTTCAACTCCTTAAGTTCTGTAGGGGTCATACGGTAAGGAGGAATAGAAATGCATTGAGTACCGAGAAGAAGATTAATCCCGAACTCTATCTCTCTATCAGGAGGTATCCTTGGGAGATCATCCAGAAAGACATCAGAAAACTCATTGACGACGTTAACAAACTGGAGAGTTGGAGTCTCAGACTTAGTGTCTTTAACTCTAACCAAATGGTAAATACACCCCTTGGAAATAAGCTTTCTAGCTTTGAGGTAAGAGATAAAATGACTCTTGGGTGACACAGAATTCCCAGACCACTCAAACACGGATGCACCCGGAAATTGAAACTTGACCACTCAGGTCTGACAATCAATAAAGGCATAAGAAGAATACAGCCAGTCCATACTCAGAATCACATCAAAATCTACCATGTCTAACTCAATCAGATCAGCCAACAAGATCTATGAAGAACGGTAACAGGACACTTTTTATACATTTTCTGGGCAATAATCGAATCACCCACTGGGGTAGAAACTAGGATAGGTTCAGGAATAATCTCAGGACTCATTTCAAAATTCACAGCAATCAAAGGTGTAACATATGAGAAACTGGATCCAGGATCCAACAAAGCATACACATCAAATTGAAATATATGAAGCATACCAGTAACAACATCGGGAGAGTCCTCCTATTCCTGGTGGGACGGTAAAGCATAGAATCTATTCTGGCGCTGCCCGCCAGCATTGCTAGAAGAGGCGTCCTGAGCTGGATCTAGGCGAGTCGCTGGAACTGGAGCACTAATAGTTTGAGTCTGGGTCTGAGGGCGATAGTCACGACACCCTTGTCCATCCTGTGGACAATCTCTAACTCTGTGACCTATGTCACCACAATGGAAACAACCCCTCTTCTCACCCCAACAATCACTCGAATGAGCCCTACCATACTTAGGACATAGGGGATGATTTGGCTTACTACCAGCACTGTACTGGGACCTGGAAGCATATGACCTGCTACCTTGCTCCTGCCTACCTCTAGGCAAGGAAGCACCAGCATATGACGGTGCTGGCATAGACGAACGATCCTAATACTAAGGGCGACTCCCTCCCTTTGATCTAGTCTGACCCTGTTCGTGCTGCTCAGACCTAGCTCTCTTATTCTCTCTCATTCTATCTCTCTCCTTAATCTTGTCTGCCTTAATCTGTTAGGCATAATTCATCAATCTAGAAAGATTCATCTCACTATTTAGCATAGTAGACCTACACTCCTAACCACATAACTAGACACTCCAGTCACAAACTTACTCATACTAGCCTGATTATCAACCACTAAGTCGGGAGCATACTTAGCCAACTGATTGAACTTTAGATAGTACTCCCTAACAGTCGTAGAGCCCTGTCGCAGGTTCATAAACTCTTCCACCTTTGCCTTCCTCATCTCCAAAGGGAAAAACTTATCCAGGAATGCACCCTGGAACTCTTGCCAAGTTGTAGGGACAGCTCCCTCACCTCTACCTTTCCTCTAAGCAAAAATCCAGTCATAAGCAATGTCTTTCAACCTATACGCAGCCAACTCCACACTATGTTCCTCAGATACATGCATCACCTGAGTAATCTTCCGCACCTCTAAAAACAACCATGAATCCTCATTAGACTTGGACCCATAGAATTCTGGTGGATTTATCTACATAAATTCACAGATCCTGGCAGCAGCTGAATCACCTCCCTACTGCTGTGGAGCCGGGGCTGGGTTGGCCTAAACATTACCTGAAAGGCTGCCCGAAATTTAGCATGAGATACGTTTTCATTTAATGGGTCAGCGGGTTGAGGTTACTGACCATCATTATTTCTTCTCGCTCGATGTGGAGGCATATTTCTAATAGAGGAGAGCACGAATCAATAGCAGAGAGAGACACTTTAAGCATGATAGACTTCTAAAAGAAAGAATCACACTTTTTCCTAAAACATCTTGTAGCATCTTACTCATAGATGTGGTGCGGTACACACCGATGATCAAGACTCTATTTAACGTGGCTTATAAGACTCCCTAGGACACCTTAAAACCTTAGGCTCTGATACCAAGTTTATAACGCCCAAAAAATGGGTCCCGAAGTGTCATACGGTACTTGAGGCTATGAGTAGCCCCAAACTAACCCTTTGAGCCATTTTCATTTAGTTTAACACAAATCAACGGGGTTTCCATAAATAACCCTCAAATATCAACAGAGTAATCATCATCCAAGAATAAAAGAATTTCAAAAAGATAACAAAATACGACTTATTAGTAAACTCCCAATATCTATACTAGTCTGACAAGCCTCTAAGAAAATCAATAAAACCGGCGATCCATTGAGACATGCCCCAACTGACTCATACTCAGTTATCAAATGTAAATAATTCCGTGAAATCAATATCAGACATCATGTACTCAGAACATGAGGACTCACCACAACAGAGGATGTAGAACAGCGTGCCCAAAAAATCACTGTCGAACCTAGAACTGAGCGCCTAAACCAACATTTCGAGAAAATACAGCCCACATCCAAAGATATGGGTCAGTACCATGGAAAGGAACTAATTGGATGAAACTAATTTCATTAGAAAGAAGACTCTCATATATTTCCGTTGATATATAGTATCTCACCCAATTCATTATGTATGAGGAGTTATGATTGTTTGAAGTTGACCCAAAAATTCACTTTTGATAGGCTGAAGTAGATCGACCATAACTTCTTGCTCCGATAGACAAATTGGATGAAGCCAATTTCATTGGAAAGAGGACTCGCAGAGATTTACGTTGATATATAGTAGATCACCCAGATCATTATGTACAAGGAGTTATGATCGTTTAAAGTTAGAGCAAAAATATGCCAGGCCTTAGTACTTTTTCCTACACGTTTTACTGTTCACTACTATTCACGATTCTATCAGAATGTTCATAACTCGTCGCTTGGGTGTCTGTTTTGGATGATCCACATATCTTTGGAAATCTTATTCGATACTCTACGCAATAGTGGGTCATAATCTAAGACAGTCTGCATGAAAAATTTATAATTCATTCTAGAAGATAGAACCCAACACGTTTATGCATAAAATTTCAACGAAAAATTTTCCGGGGTATTATAGTTGAAATATGGTAGCTATCGATGGTTGATGCATGGATAATAATGTTGTTGGGTTTATCATAGGTGAAGATTAGTGATATTGATGACTAAGTTTATAATATCGATTAGTTGTCAAATGAGGGGTTATGTATTAATAAGGGTAGATAATAACTGATGTCGGTAATAAAGACGTGTTTAGTTAATAATGTAGAATATTTGCTAAATGGTTGATTAATAAATAGTTAAACAAGGATTAGTTGGTTAATGATAGTTAGTTAATGAATGATGTTAGTTAATAAAAGATGGTTAGGTGATAAGTGGTAATATATTGTCTAGTAATGATTAACGGATATAGGATGAGTAGTTGATAATAATGAATGGTGGATAAATGGGGATTATGGTCTGGTGATGAACCTTGGCTAAATGTTAGATGTTGGTTATTTAATAAATAATGGTTAGTTGCTATCCCCTGAATAAGGATAATGTTTAGACAAATAACTAGAGGTCACGTGATGGTTTCATTCAAATAGTGTTGATTAGCTAAAATGAGTAGTTGGGAAGTAATGTCTAGATAGATGCTTTATGGTGATACAATTATGTTCATAATTATATCAGTATATGTTATTACATAATATTTATTGTGATGATATTGATACCCGGCAAAGCCGGAGGATACTATTGTGATGATATTGATACCTGGCAAAGCCGGAGAATACTATTGTGATGATATTGATTCCTGGCAAGATCGGAGAATACTATTGTGATGATATTGATACACGACAAGGCCAGAGGATACTATTGTGGTGATATTGATACCTGGCAAGGTCGTAGGATACTATTGTGATGATATTGATACCCAGCAAGGCCGGAGAATGCTATTGTGATTATATTGATACCTAATAGGGCCAAAGAATATTATCATGATACGTTGATACCCAACAAGGCTGGAGACTGATTGCGATAATAATGATCATGGTGATGATGGTTATGATGAGTTGTGATATTGATTGTATACCTTGCATTCATCCCTGCATGTGCATCACCTATCACCAGTATGCACCTATGTCTATCAGTCGGTATGGGACGGTTGCATGGATATGGGTGAAAAATATACTTTATGTTGTTGTGTGTTGATTGAACCTTTCGAGTCTGAGGCGGTGGGGATACACATAGGCTCGGCTAGATATTTGATTGCCCGAAGTAGCCGGTTATTCACGTCGTTATTGATATTGTTCTTATCATTGTTATGATCATTATTATGGCTAGATTATGACATATTGGTCATTGATTTGGTATTGGGATTTAAGGTACATTTTTGGCCTCTCCTATCTTATGATTGCATTATTATGCACGATTATTTCATGTCTAGCCATATGATAGTATTTAAATTCTGATAAGTGTTATAATGAGGTCTTAAATGAGAATATAATGATATAGGTTATGCTTTGAGATGACCTCATGTTTATATGTATAAATATTAATATATATATATATATATATATAGCTATATAAAGATATGGTACTACCGTATATTCCTTCCTTCATTGTTCATTTTATAAAGTCGTTACTTTGCCTTGTATATTACTATATATCTTTATTTCGCTCCATATTCCTATATATACCTGCGATATATGGTATAGCATTGACGAACATTGAATATAACTAGATAAAGATAGTTCACCTTGATACTTCCTTAGACTTATTATGTTAAACTCTTGGATATGAATAGGATAGTTTTCCCTTATTATTCTCGTTGACTTATTATATGGTGTAGTTTTCATTCTATTTATATGTTGTGTATATCTGCTTTGGTCCTTTTGAGGTTCTCAGTGGGCGAGGTGTCCTATGAGTTAGCTTTACCTCCAGATTTTGTAGCTTTTCATCCACCATTCCATGTCTCCATGCCGCGAAAGTGTATTCCTGAACCGTCTCATGTGCTTAGGTGGGACTCAGTCCAGTTAGATGGGCAGTAGGCCTTTGTAGAGGAGTCCGTGCATATTTTGGCTAGTGATATGAGGCATTTACGTACTAGACAGATTCCTGTAGTTAAGGTTTAGTGGAAGCATCGCCCAGTGGAGGAGGCCACTTAGGAGTTAGAGAAAGAGATGCGAGCCTAGTATCCTCACTTGTTCAAGGCTTCAGGTATTTTCCTCATCTTTAACTTTCGGGGACAAAAGTTCCTTAGTAGTGGAGGTTGTAATGACCCTGAAAGTCATTTTCCATATTCTCGCTTATTTTTTACCATTAGAGCTTTTTTATAGCTGCCCAAAGTCATTTATGACTTATTGAAACTGATATTTCGGTTATCGGGGAATTCGTTGTTTTTTTAGAACCAATTTCCCATTTAGAAGTCCTCGTTAATTTCAAATGGCCACTGAGCAAAAACTTCAGTAAAATAATTTTGAATACAAATTTCAACTGCGCCAACAGCTATGTAATATCGATTTTAGGATAGGTAGATCCTCGGTTTGGATCCCTCAGCACCCGAGCTCATTTCGACCCATTAGTCGAAAAGTCAAAAATCAAAACATATGAGTGTGAGACCCACAAGTGGCCTAAATGACCTTGGATATAAAATCCGACTTCACCAATGCATTCAAAATGTCGACATTAGTGGGGTTACATAGTTCGTTTATAAAAAACGGAGTTCGAATGAGCCTGGGAGGTCAAAAATAAGTTTTGACCTTGCGGGCCTATCTAAACTAGTATAAAAGGGTCTTTTTGGCCCATTTTTGAGACATTCTTCAACATTTTGAAAACCCTAGCAGCCATAAATATTTGTTGACAAAAAAATGATTCTAGTGGTTTGATTAGAATATTAGCAACTTGTGTAATCCAATTTTTTTCTACAAATCTAAGGTAAGAATTCCTCTAATTTGATATTGATTTCATGGTTTCTTGACTCAAAACTCCTAAATCATTGTGGGTCAATTATAGCCCCAAAATTGAGTGATTGACTCAAATTACTTGTGGGTTTTAACTCCTTAAAGATAATTAGGCTATGGGTTGGTCTTGGGAACTCCTTTCCAAGGGTGAAACCCAATTGGGGTTTTGGTGTCCATTTGAAACCCATGGCACAATGGTGCTATAATGGGTATTTTCATTCTTGTTGTAATGCTTAGATTGTATTGTTGATAGCATTGCTTGTTAAAGGGGAAGCTTCTCAGAAAGAAAAGGAAAAACTCATCGGTTCATAAGTTGCTTGGATTCAAGGTAGGTTAGGCTTACCCGTAGTCTAGATAAAGCTTATTTGTAATGTAATCATTGATATCTTGCGAGATTGGGCAGGGAATTTAGACGATAGTTAATTAAATGGTGAACTTGGGATTTATTAATTGCTATAGGCCATGGATTTGTAAGGTATAATATTTGACCCTTAGTCTAGGACCTTGGTTAGATTAATTGTGGTCTCATCACTAGTATGAGAACACTATAGTTGTTCTAAGTAGGCATGAATGGTATACTTCTCTATCCTTAGGAGTGTATTGACCTATATAATGCCTAGATAGGAGATGACCTTGGTGTTGGGTTGACTTAGGAAGGATTCTTGAAGAGACTTTCCCTATGGACCTAGAAAGGATTGGTAAGCCCTTATGGTGAGGTATGGATAACCTAGCTTAATTCCGGGTAGAAGCTAGACTTGTGTTAGTAAGCTTGGCACTCTTGGGATTTATAAGTGGGACTTGACCCACCTTAAGCTTGGTCTAAGTAAATGCTTAGCAACCTAGATATGTGGTGATTGTCTAAACTATTTTTGTACATAGAAGTTGTGATGGTTGAACTCGATTATCATATTATATTATGATCATGACTTGAATAATATTGTTGAGTGACTATTGTACATGCCTTGTAAATACTCGTGCTCTTGTTGATGCTCATATTACCTGTGAAGCTTATTAGTAAGGTAAAATGGCAAGTGTTATCCCACATCCCTACTTCTTTATATATTGTGAGCTTTTATGTATGCTTATTGGTTTGGCTATGCATGTGGATGTATGTCGTGTATCCAGAGAAATATGTGATATTATGATGATGCCCGGTTCGAGTCCATAGGAGTATGTGATATTATGATGATTCCCGATGAATTCGGTGAAATATGTGATATTATGATGATGCCATGTTTGATTCCGGAGGAATATGTGATATTATAATGATGCGCGGTTCGAGTCCGGAGAAATGTGTGATATTATAATGATGCCCAAAGAATCCTAAGGAATACGTGATATTATGATGATGCCCAGTTCGAGTTTGGAGGAATGTGTGATATTATGATGATGCTCGATGAATCCGGAGGAATATGTTGATATTGTGATGATGCCCGGTGAATCCAAAAGAGGCAAGAACATTATGATATCGTGTGGGGCAAATTTACTTATATGCATTGATTTTTTGTAAGGTTAGGCCGTGTGGGGCCAACCGCCTATGTGCTTGAATTATGAGGTCTCTCTTGGTAAATTGTTATTTGTTTATTGTTCCAAATCACTATATAAGAGGTGTGACCCTTGTTGATGCTAAATTAGCTACTAGAGAAAATTTATGCCTAATATTGAGTTAAGACTTAACGTTATGTGTAAACTTGCATAAGAATTCAAGGGCTAACCTAATATATATACTTGACTTGAATAAGAGGTTATATTATGAAATCTATCCTAGTAAGATTGCTTGCGTGATAACTAGCTACTTCTAAAATATATGATTATTATTTGAAACCTAGAAACCTAGTAAACTAGTTGGTGAACTTTACTTGATTAAAATATGGAAACTACTCTTAAGGTTGTGACATGCTTAATGATGATGGATCTAGTATTACATGATGGTTAATTAAATTATCTCCTAACATGTGAAGTTGATATGGCTTAGTTGATAACTTATGTCATGATGATGCTAGTTAAAGAATGGCCTTATGATAGTTGAATAACCTATACTATGGGTGGCTTGTAGTTTTTCCCCAATTTGATGACTAGTGATTTTAAGACTTGTAATCTTTTGACTTTTGGAAAAATAAGGTTAATTAGTATGGACTTCATGATATTTATCAATGAATTATATAATTAATGAGTACATGCTTATGCTATGACAATGTTGCTTTCTTTATGTTGAATTACAGTATGGGTATTTGGAAGTGGATTTCGGTAATGAGCCATGGTGGGTTGTTCTACCCACGGTTTTCGGTAAATTGATGGAGTAGTTGTGCTTTATTGTATTATTGGTTGTATTCTTTGATGTACTCTCCGGGGATATGAAACGCTGTGATAAGTTCTTGTTTGATATTCTTTTGTGTGCTCTCCGGTGGTATGGAATGCCATGATGAGTTCTTCGTTGTGCTCTCTTTCGTGTACTTTCCGGTGGTATAAGACGTCGTGGTAAGTTCTTGTGGTTATGTTCTAAAGATGATTGATGATGATTATGGCAAGTAAATGCTTTGCGATTGTGTATATGGATTTACGTTTTCGAAATGATACTCAGGTGTTATGGAGATTATAGGGTATATTGAGATAGTATGTCATGTTATTGCTTTAGTAGTATAGATGTTCTTACAGTAGTATCAAAGCAGATTCAAGTTCGATACTATCCCATGACTTTAAGATCATTATATTACTTTATATCATTTTTACATTATATTTGAGCTCAGTCGGCCGATGATGCCTACTGAGTACCCATGTTTTGGTACTCATACTACACTTCTATACCTTTTTGGTGCAAACCCAGGTTCTAGTTGTCGTCGTTGAGCTAGTTTGTGCGAGTTGACTATTTGGAGACAGGGTGAACTCTTGGAGATCGAGTTGCCCTTTTTCCCCTGTATCCCTATTTGTCTTTTGCTTTTGAGACAAACGTATGAGATTATTTAAGACATTTTAGATTCTGAGATTGTAAATTCCCCTTTTCAAGATTAGAAGCTCTTGTATTAATACTATCAGGTCGTGGGGTTTGTGTTTGAATATCAGTTGTCCTTAGTTGTGAAATGTTGTTGTTATATATTGTGTTCACATATAGGGTCCAAGTTAGACGTTCTTACCAAGGTAACCCATTGCAATAGCTCTGGGTTACGGTATTGGCTTACCTACCGGTGGGATGTGGTAGGTGCCATCATGACTCAGAAGTCGGGCGTGACAATATATTTATGGTAAAACTTTTTCTTATTAAAAGTCACCAGAATTAATGACAACTAATTTTTTTCCATTAGTTTAAGAATTCTAAATCAACGAAATTTAATTTTAATAAGATTTGAAAAATCAAGAAATAAATATAAAAGTGTTAGAATAAGAAAAATTGAAGAAGTACCAATTTTTTAATAGTTTTAGTAAATAATAAAACGCAATCAATGATTTTGTAAAGACTTGACTTTAAAAACAAGGAAAGATTTCAATTATAGATTAAAAAAGTAAAATAATCTTACCACATATATTGTTCAAATTGATGCATCTCTCTTAGTCTCAAAAAGAGAAAGAGGTACTGTATGACAAACGCAAAAGTGATGATCATCAACCACTTGAAACTTTTGATGGTAAAATATATATGTGCGTACACTAAAATATATGTTTATATTTACATTATTATATTAAAGTGTGATTTTTTGAAAAGTGATTTAAATTTTTATACTTCATTAAAAATCTCCGCAATAGATAAAATTATTTAATTTTAAATAATTAAATATTATACGTGCGAGACGGGTGTGATAAAGCTAGTATATATTAAAAGTGTGAAGGGTCTTAGAAATATTGTTTGAATTTTTTTTTCCTTCATTAAAAGTCTTTTCTTTAGAGAAAATCATCTTTTCACTATTTTTTCTAATATTTACGTGTTGAAAATTAATTAAATATATTGATGGTAAAATATTTTCTTATTAGAAGTCATCAGGATTAATGATTTTCCCTAATATTTAAGTATTGAAAATTAATTAAATATTTTTATAGTAAAACCTTTCCAAATTAGAAGTCATTTGAATTAATAATTTTTTTTAATATTTAATTATTGAAAAATAATTAAATATATTTTTTGGTAAAATCTTTTCTTATTAGAATTCATCAGAATTGATGACAACTAAAACTTTTTTCATTAATTTAAGAATTCTAAATCAACTAAATTTAATTTTTAAGAAGATTTGAAAAATCTAGAAATAAATATAAAAATATTAGAATACGAAAAATTTAAGAAGTATCATTAAGTACGTAATAAAAATGTAATCAATGATTTTGTAAAGATTTGACTTTAAAAATAAGAAAAGATTTTAAATATAAAAGAAAAAAAAATAATCATGCCACAAATATGATTCAAATTGATGCGTCTCTCTTAGCCTCTAGCGGCAAGGGAAGAGGTACTGCATGACAAATGCAAAAGTGATGATCGATCAATCACTTGAAACTTCTGGCAGTAAAGTACTAAAATACATATGTTCTTTCACTAAAATATATGTTTATATTCACATTATTATATTAAAATGTGAAAGATCTTCGAAAAGTGAATTAAAATTTTTACACGTCACTAAAAATCTCTGTAATAGATAAAATTATTTAATTTTAAATAATCAAATATTACATGTACGAGGCACATCCAGTTAAACTAGTAATATATATAATAGTAAGCCTACCTACTCACAACTATTAATAAAGTGGAGGGTGCCTGCCATTTAAGCAATTCACTCTTGTTTATTGATAAAAATGTTACTCTCTTCGTTTTATTTTATGTGTCATAGTTTGATAGGATACGGAGTTTAAAAAATAAGAAAAGACTTGATGATTTTTACTAAGTTCTTCTTTATTAAAAAAATATAATATAACTATTTTTAATTAAGTGGGGTCTTATAAATGAGATCAATAAGGATAAAAGTGGAATTGTGTCTTTAAACAGTTACCAAATATGGAAAGGTGACATTTTTTTTTTGGAACGGACAAAAAAAATGATGAAACATAAAATGAGACGGAGAAAGTACTAATATTCTACCTCTCTGATATACATTTTGGTGTTTTAAGGACTCGTTTGATGTGAGGAATAAGAAATAGTTAATTTCAAAATTAATTTCGGATATGTTTATTTCATGTTAAGTTGAGATAAAATCGAGGAATAGCTTATCCAAGAACTGTAGCGTTATTTCTTTTTTACATTAGAAATGAAATAACAATCGTGAGATAACTGATTTCAGAATAACTTATTTCCAACTAAACAATCTCTTATAAGAATAAAACATGCTTATGGTCCCTCAACGGCTCAACTGGTGAATTTATTCAAATTTAATGAGTTACTAACCATAAACGTGTAACTATATTCATGTGTTATGTTCGTTTTTTAAAGGCAAAATGCATAAGTATCCCCTTATCCTATCATTCTATTTTTAATTACACATTTTTCATTCAAGAAGGTCCTATTAGGTTAAATTTTTGACAAAATGCATAACTATCCTATTATCCTATCGTCGAATTTTCAATTACACATCTTTCCTTTAAGAAGGTCCTATTATCCTCCTAATTTCTTTTTCTTAATTATTTTTATCTTTTATGTTGAGCTGGATAAAAAACGTAGTTATAATAAATGGATCATATACACGCTTATCAAAAAAATGACCCCACTCTTTTTTCTTTATTTTATTATTATCTAGTCTTTAAAAATTAAAGAAAAAAGAAACAATATATATTTTCCAAATTTTTCTATTTATTCACTCTCTTTTTCGATGGAAGTCATATTTGCTAAAGAAGCCAACCAGTCTTAATCATTCGAGAATAATTTCTCCTAATAATCAACAATAATAGAGTGGAAATGAATATGTTGCTTTAAAGTTTAATGACTCGAATGTCTTTGATTTCACTCCAACACTATAACCAAGACTTGTTTGAAGATACTGAAAAATACTTATTTTTTCTTGACTTATGATTGGTGTATTTCTTACTGGCAACAAAATGAAACAAAAACTAACGTTAGATTGTTGTTGTTGTTGCTGTAATTCAATTGCACATCTTAGAGTTGTTTTTAATAAGAAATTGAACATCTTAAAGTTGTTAGGAGTATTATTATATTTTTGAAAGTATAGCTTGTGGTTTAGCCCTTTTTCGAATTTCATGCATAGCGAAAATTTTAGTACATCAGGTTATCTTTTTTACACCTTAAGATTATTAGTTCTAAATTTAAGTAGTTGATGTTCTATTTTGAAAAAATATGTTGCAGGATAATTCAATTAATATTATCCATACAGGGTGTACAGTGATGGTAGTAAATTTTTACTCTTAGTAAGAGTAGTTTGAAAAAATACACCCAAAAAGTTTCGGAGCTATTTGAAAATGACCAAGAATTGTTTGAAAGGTTTTGAAGTAGCACAGACTAATTAAAAGCTTTCTTTTTGGATTTTATGCGCTAAGAGGTTGCGTTTTCACGCTTTTATCCAACTCAACATAAAAAATAAAAATAATTATGAAAAAAAAAATTTAGGGGATAATAGGACCTTCTTAAAGAAAAGGTGTGTAATTAAAAAAATGATGATATGATGGGGGGTCGTTATGCATTTTGCCAAAAGTGTAGGGATAGGACTTTCTTAAAGAAAAAATGTGTAATTGAAAATATGATGATATGATAGGGGGATAGTTATGCATTTTGCCTTTTTTAAAATTAAAATTACTTTTTATTTATTTATAAGGTTCCATCATGTAGGAGTTAGGTGTGTGACTATAACCTCTATATTCTAAAAACCATAGTTACACGAAGGAGGACATATCATCGGCCTCTGTTACAAAATGAAAGTTTTTAAACGTGGTTACTCAATGTTTACACATAATATTCTTTTCAAAAATAGTCTACATTATAACATAACCTTTCCATAAAAGGATCAATATTCACATTATAATTATTCTCTCCGATTCTTTTTATCTGTTGATTGAAGTTTACCACACCATTAAAGAAATCTATTTAACAGCACTAACCAAAATAGATATTTGGCTAAATTCCCATGTTATAAATTTCCATTAGTTGAATAATTAGTTACAATACGCTTTCTTGGAGTTGAAAGGGTAGGAACGATTGATACCTTTTAAATTCTAATAGTGGTATATATAGAAAGAGAAAGTAATTAATTGAATCTTGCATAAATGAGCTAAATAGACATAACAAATAAATAAATATTTAAAATTGACCTTTACTTACAAGTAAGCATTCTAACTTTTAGAATGCACATTTAGACATCTCAACTTGGTTTTAACTGATAATTAAACACTCTAACTATCCTCAGTTGTGTCGTGTGGACAATGCGCATACATTTCAGACATATTTAGATGATCATTTTGTAGATTGAAGTGTTTAATTGACATAATAAAAATGAATTAGGATTGAAGTATCTAAATGTGTAAATTCAAAGTTAAAATAAGTATTTATTTGACAATTGATACCAAATTTAAATTTTTATTTATATATCATGCAACTAAGAATCAAATGAATCATTAATGAAGGGACCATCCGACAAAAACAAATAATGAAGGGACCAAATTTCCGTCTTATCGCATAAATTTATTTTTAAATTTTAGCCACCGAGATAGAAACAAACTAACAATATAAAATGGGGCCATGCGTTAAGGGAACCACGTCGTCAAACATGTCAACTATGCAAAATTGTCACCCTAGACTTGTTCTCGAAACTTTTCATCACTTCACTCGTGTATTATTCACACCCTTTTTACTTCCTCCTCATATTCAAATATGTCTCCCCCTAGCTTTTTATAGGTATTTTATTCTAAAAGGAATGGTTCATTTTTATATTTAAAAATAATTATAATTTATAATTTTTATTTTCCTCTTATATTGAATAAGAGTCTTGAAATAACTGATAAAGTTATTATTATGTGATTAGGAGATGGTGAATTCAAACCTCAAAATTAAAATAGCGTAATGGAAACTTTAGTACATAGAGTTATCATTTTTTTTTTTATTTTTCTCTTATATTGAAAAGATTTTGCTATCACATAAATATTAAGATATGTGTAAAATTACATGTTTAAAATTCTCTCTCTGCTTTTCAAACTTAGTATCTAATCAAACTGCTTCATATAAATTAGAATGGTGGAAAGTAAATTACTATGTTATTCATGTATACTCTCAAATATATTTGGTGGGATTTACGTACAGATAGGATTATAATTTTATAATTATGCAAATGGTTGGTAGGAGAAACCTCCATGATCCAACTTCAAAGAATTGTTTTCTAACACCAAGTCAACAATATTACAACGTGCAAGTTGGAGCTCAACAAGGAGTAGTATTTGGTCACTACAGCTAAGTTAGCTAGCAGTCGTGCGCACTCCTGCTCGCATGTTTCATAAATGGTCCGAGGAATATTTCTAATATATGTTGGTAAAAGTACTACAATATTGATATTGGAACTGAATTAAAAATAGTAAAAGAGTTGCCACAAACACTGTATCGTGGCAAGTCACTACCTTGAAAGCAATTTCGGCCCGACTCCGGTGCAAATCCTTCTAGCCGGTCGCTCCCCAAGGTTCCACGGCTATTTCCAAACACGTGCATTCGTGGTTGGAAGTTTGGAGATTGCCCAAAACAATTCAAGAGAAAGAGGAAAGGAGGAAGATTGTTTCTTTCTTTATGTGGTGTATTTTTATCTTCTATAAAGACACCCTTTATATAGTATTTGAAAGTGGAGTTGCGAGAGTTATATTTAATTGTATTAAAGAACCATTACTTCACATGTTACTTAATTCTATTAGAATGGATGTTTAGATGTATTCACATCTCCTTTGTAACATAGAAGTTATTCATCTTTGCATTACACTAATTAAATTAATAACTGTAGAATTAATTCCACAGCCCCCCACTAATGCAAAGATAAAGAATAAGAATAAATTCTGGGCAAAAGGAAGGAACACGTACTTAAGTGTCAATATCTTTTGATTTGAATTGACACGTAGTGATATGAGGCAACAACAAATATCCAAAAAGTGAAGTATACTCTTGAACTAGATGGACATAAGTTGAGACCCCCACAACACATACCATATCCTTGATTGTAAGCAACCTCCGTGATACTACAAAGTGCGTTTATGGTCATGCACACTAACCTTGGGTCTCATGAGTGCTCTAGAAAGTTAACCCAAGTCTTTCATAAAAAGGTGACCAACCTTTTATACTCACGTAGGTGATCCATCAAGTCTATCTCATAGACCACCTTAAGGATATGGATCATTAAGAGCAAAAATAAGCTCAACCTTATAATACAGTATCTCATGCCATAAATGGGTATCCACCATATTACCTCAATCCATGGGCTTTAGCCCCATCCACTCGACGATTTAAAGATCATTTTTCTTATCAAACCCTTGGTCATAGGATTCGCCAAATTTCTTTCAGTACATATTCTAAGGAAATAACACCATGTTTCAATAATTGTTTAACTGCACCATGTCTGATGCGAATATGTCTCTTTTTACAATTGTATACACTATTTTTAGCAATTTCAATTGTCGCCTGCGAGTCACAATGTAAAGAGACTGGTGACATTTATCTTCCCCATAAAGGAACATCTGTCAAAAGATTTCTTAGCCACTCAACTTCTTGCCCCGCCAACTCGAGAACAATGAATTCAGATTCCATGGTAAAACGTGCTATACAAGACCGCTTTGAAGACTTCCATGACCTACACCCAAAGTAAACATATAGCCACTGGTAGAGCTAACTTCATCATTGTCAGTCACCCAGTTTGCATCACAAAAATCTTCTAAAATAGCAGAAAATTTATTAAAATGCAAACACCAATCCATAGTACCTCTTAAGTACCTTAACAAGCAATGAAGATCATGCCAATGTTCATTACAGGGATTATGAGTATATCTACTCAATCTACTAACAACATAAGCTATATTAAGACAAGTATAGTTCATGAGAAACATTACACTCCCAATTATTTTAGCATATTCAGTTTGAGAAACATTGAAATCTTTATTCTTTTTCAAGTGTATGCTAGGATCATAAGGAGTTCTCATTGAAACTACATCAAAACAATTAAACCTTTTTAATAGTTTTTCAATATAACGAGACTGGCACAAAGAGAAACCATTAACATTTCTTTTAATTTTTATTCCTAAAATAACATCAGCTTCTCCAAGGTCTTTCATTTAAAATTTAGAAAATAAAAATTTCTTAGTCTCATTTACAACATTCACATTAAGGCGAAAGATTAACATGTCATCCACATATAAACATATAATCACACAGTCTAATCCTATCATTTTAGAATAAACATAGGTATTAGATGAATTAACAACAAAATCGTTATCTATTAATGTGAAATCAAATTTTTCATACCACTGCTTAGGTGCTTGCTTAAGTCCACATAAGGACTTTCTCAATTTGCATACTTTATCCTCTTGTCCTGGGACCACAAAACCCTCAGGTTGAGTCATATAGATCTCTTCCTCTAAATCACCATTTAAAAATACAGTTTTGACATTCATTTGGTGTACCACTAAATTATGAATAGAAGCTAAAGCAATAAGAGTTCTAATGGTCGCTATTTTAGTCACAGGAAAATTAGTATCAAAATAATCAACACCTTTCTTTTGGTTAAAGCCCCTAATCATAAGTCTGGCCTTATATTTATCAATTGTACCATCGGGCCTCAATTTCTTCTTGAATATCCACTTGCTACTTATGGGTTTACAACCTTTAGGCAAATCATACAAGTCTCATGTGTGATTAGAAACTATAGAGTCTAATTCACTTTTAATAGCCTCTTTCCAAAATATCGCATCTATTGAACTCATTGTTTCATCATATGTCTTAGAATATTCTTTTATTAAGTAGATAGACACTAATTCATCATTTAAAGTATCGATAACAAAATCCTCAGTTAAGAAGGTGGTGATAAAATCAGGACCAACTCTAGTCTCAGTTTTACGTCTTTTACTCCTTCTCAGTTCATTTTCATGTTCATTAGCAATAACATCAGATACAGGCATAACATGAGAGTTAACATAGATAGATATAGAAGTATTATTTTGCACATCGCTAGGCACATCGTTTTTCAAAGGAAAAATATGCTTAAAAAATTCTGCATCTCTAGATTCATAAATAGAATAATCATTTAATGACATAAATCTATATGCAGCACTATTTTGAGAATAATCAATAAAGACAATATCAAAGGTTTTAGAACCTACATTTACTCGTTTAAAATCAGGTAGATCAATTTTAGCCAAACACCCCCAAACTTTCAGAAATTTCAAGTTAGGGGCATATCCTTTCCATAACTCATATGAGGTTTTGTCTAACTTTTTATGAGGGACTCTATTAAGAATATAACATGTAGATAAGACAGTTTTCTCCCCACATATAGTCAGGTAGACCCGAGCTTAAAAGCATAGAATTCATCATTTCCTTAAGTGTTTTATCTTCAGTTCGGCTACACCATTTTGTTGGGGAGTATAAGGAGCACTAAACTCATGGATAATACCATTTTTCTCACAAAAATATTCTAGAGTTTTAGTACTATATTCACCGCCCATATCAGATCTAAATCTCTTGATATTCCTGTCTAATTGATTTTCTACTTCTATTTTGAATTTTAAAAACATGTTTTCGGCCTCATCTTTAGACTTAAAGAGGTATACCTTAGTGTACCTAGAAAAATCATCAACAAAAGTAATGTAATACTTATTTCCACCTTTACTAATAGTGTTCTTAAAATCTGCTAAGTTTGAATGTACTAGTTCAAGCAACCTGGTCTTTCTATTAGTAACATATTTAAAAGGTTTCTTAGCATGCTTTGCTTCTACACACAGAGGATATTTAGAAATATCATCAATATTTATTGTAGGAATTAATCCCATTTTTTAAAGTCTTTTAATAGAAGCGATATTAACATAACTTAGCCTACCATGCCATAAATTAATAGACTCAGCAATATAAGCAGAATTAGGAATATTTGTATTATTGATAATCTCTTGATCAATGTTCAACATAAATAAGCCCCCACTAAGGTATCCCTTCCCAACAAAATTTTCTCCACACGAAATAATTATTTTATCAGCTTCAAAAATAAGTTTAAGGCCTACTTTGTTGAGAAGTGCTCCAAAAATTAAGTTTCTACGGAGTGAGGGAACATACAAAACATTGTTCAAGGATAATATTTTTCCAAAATTTAATTGAAGTGAAAATTTTTCTTTACCCATAACTCCAGCAGTAGTGGAGTTACCCATGTAGACGCACTAGCCATCGGTGGATTCCTCAATAATGGAATATTTTTTCGTTAGCACAGAAATGTCTTGAAGCGTCTGTGTCCAACACTCAATCAGTCTTGTTAGCTACCAGATTTTCCTCGACGATTACTGCAGCAATTACTTCATCACCCTTTATAAGATGAGCTTGGGCATCACCTTGTCCTCCCTCTTTTGGCTTTTGTCCTTTTCTTAAATAACACTGGACAGCCCTGTGGTCAAGTTTTCTACAGACAAAATAAGGCCCCTTTGATTTTTTTAATTTGACTCTCTAGCTTGTTGAAATTATTTTTCTTTTTCACTTGTTCTTTATTCTGAACATTCTTTTGTTTGCCTTCGTGCCTGTCTTTTGCAATAGTACCAGAAGATTCCACAAGGTTAGCTTTAGAAGAATTAAGAGAAAGAGCTTCCATCTTATCTTTAAGACGGCTTGCCTCCTCTGTTCTCATGTAACTGATAAGTTCTTGGAGAGTTAAAATTCTTTTTCTTATGTTTCAATTGATTCTATAATCACTCCAGGATGGTGAAAATTTTTCAAGCAGAACATTCGCCTGAAGAATCTCACACATCTTCATACCCTCATTGAGAACATCAACAGTTAAATTTTCATATTTGTGGACTTGTTCCATGATTGATTTATCGTCAATCATTTGAAATTTAATCTATTGTCCGACAACATATTTTTTATTTTCTGCATCATCGGCACCATATTTCTTTTCTAAACTGTCCCATATTTTCTTAGCAAATTTGTGAGTAAGAAATAAATCAAACAAATGATTAGTCATATGATTCAACAAATGTCTTCTAACTGTTTTTTTATCTTTTTCAAATTTCTTTTAGCAACATCATCAATCACAACATTGTTATAGTTATCAATAGGAGATTCATTAAACAAAATATAATCAACTTCTAATTGTTCGAAGAAAATCAGAAGTTTTTGTGACCAACGTTTAAAATTATTTTCGTCCAATGGCTCAAGTTTTGACAAATCAAGAAAAGTTTTGTTCAAAGAAAGGGTCATTTATCAATATTGCATGTAACGAAATCGCTTTTAAATTATTGGTAAAAGTACTACAATATTGATATTGGAACTGAATTAATAATAGTAAAAGAGTTGTCCCAAACACTGTGTCATGGCAAACCACTGCCTTGAAAGCGATTTCAGTCCGACTCCGGTGCAAATCCTTCTAGCCAATCGCTCCCTAAGGTTCCACAGCTACTTTCAAACACGTGCACTCATGACTGGAAGTTTGGAGGTTGCCCAAAACAATTCAAGAGCTAGAGGAAAGGAGGAAGATTGTTTCTTTCTTTATGTGGTGTATTTTTATCTTCTCCAAAGACACCCTTTATATAGTATTTGAAAGTGGAGTTGCAAGAGTTATATTTAATGGTATTAAAGAACCATTACTTCACATGTTACTTAATTCTATTAGAACGAATGTTTAGATGTATTCACATCTCCTTTGTAACGTAGAAATTATTCATCTTTGCATTATACTAATTAAATTAATAACTGTAGAGTTAATTCCACAATATATACATCGGAGTACATTATTTTTTTTGTTTCCCACCCAGTGTTGGGTTCTGCATTGGATCGAGCCTCGATTAATTCGGATCGTGCCTTGCAAAACCCATTCTAGAGGTAGCGCTCCCAACAAAATTTTCTCCATATCCAGGACTCGAATTCAAGACCTCTAATTGAGAGTGGAACAGTCTCATCACTACACCGCATTTCATGTTGGTTCTACATTATTGTTCACATTATTCTGTTATCCACCAGGTTATATTTATATAGCTTATAAGCCTTTTTTGTGATATTTTGTTAGTTGAAAAATAGAACATATTACTTGCTATAAAATATAAAAGTGACTAAATGATATAAAGTTATTTATATTCTAAAGGTATATTTTTTCCCTCAATTTATATGACATGGATTGAAGTTTTGAAAGTCCAGCTTTTCTGATTTTGATCATGAAGTCGGACATAAATCTTTTTTATGTTTTTATAAAAATAATATTTGAATTTTTAAAAATTATATAACAAATATTATTATCACAATAATTAATAAATGAAATATACATAAAACACAATTGAAAAAATCTTAGTAGAAAGAATTTACTCGACTCTCAAAGATATATGCCATCTAAATTTGGATAAACAAATAAGTAACTTAAACTCTTCCTAATGATAGTATATCATATTGTCGCATTCTCCTATGTGGCAATTTTCTATTTGATGGAGGCCTCTCTTCTGACTGAGATTTTGGAGCTTAATTAAATTGAAACTTCAAAGTTTTAGTTTTTGAGTGGTAACATTTTTGGAATTTAAAATTGTGTTTGAACATGTCACTTGAAAAAAAACAACCAAAGTTTCTTGAGTAAAAGTCGCAAAAACACAAAAATTGATTGGAAACTTGAAACTGTTGAAAAATCTAATTAAATTTCATGATCAATTAAATATAAGAATAAATTTATATTTAATGAACAAACAAATACAGTATCTAAATATAAATTTTCATAACCTACACTCAATATTTATGGTATTATTTGTTTTTGGTATGGCTATATATAGTGGCGGACCCATGATTTAAGGATAGTGGGTGCTTAAAATATTTTAAAAAGAAAATCACCTCAATGAGGTTTGAGAACCCAAGACCTCCTTCCAATGAAGCACCTTAAGATCGATCCAAATATCAATGCACGCAACTAACTTTTTGTTATAGTGGGTGCTTTAATATATTTTATACCTATTTTTATATATTTTTTATGTAATTATACCTATTTCGCGTCGAATTTAGTGATTGCCGAAACACCCCAAAATAGAACGTAGGTCCGCCCCTGGCTGTATTTATGGTCAACCGTTAAACTGTAAATCTGTATTCTATATAATTAAGGAGTGGAGCATCCTTTCCAAATGTCCCCAAAGGCCCACGTACGTAACTTAGCAAACATGGAACTCCCCATCCTTGTTATCCTCTTCATCTCATTTTTTTGGTTCATCATCAAGCCATATGTCCAATCTAAGTCCAAAAAGCTACCACCAGGTCCTACTGGCCTCCCAATAGTTGGTTCATTATTCGAACTAGGTTCAAAGCCAAACCAATCATTAGCACAGCTAGCCAAAACACATGGCCCTCTCATGACTCTAAAATTGGGCTCACTCACCACCATAATTGTGTCCTCAGCCGATGTAGCCAAAGAAATCCTCCACAAACACGATGAAACTTTCTCAGCACGTATAATCCCCGGCGCAGTCGCCGCGCAACCTAACCCTGAATATACGTTAGCATGGGTCAACGGTGATCATACATGGAAAAAAAAGAGAAGGTTCCTTAGTACACAAATGTTTAATAATCAACGTCTCGATTTGCTTCAAGAACTTCGTCACCAAAAGATGGAACAACTAGTGAACCATATAAGGAGCCAGTGCGACACTGGCTCCCCTGTTGATATTGGACGTGTCGCGTTTGCGACCACGTTGAATTTAATATCCAACACGATTTTCTCGATCGATATGGTCGATCCGGAGTTCAAAACGGCTCATGAGTTTAAGGAATTAGTGTGGACCATTATGGAGACTGCTGGGGTACCAAATTTGTCTGATTATTTTCCAGTGCTAAAGTGGCTAGATTTGCAAGGAGTGAGACGTCGTATAAGGCCAGCTTATTTAAGATTGCATGAGATATTTGAAGAACAAATTGAAATGAGAATACAAGCTAAAGCTGAAGGGATGAAGAAGAAAGGGGATTTCTTGGATGTACTTCTTGATCAATGTGAAGATGATGGTTCTGGATTTGGTTCAGATTTCAAACCTCTCATGGTGGTAAGTACTTTTCCCCCTTAAGTTTGGATTTTGAGTTTTCCTATATCGTCACATCTTCCTATAACAATGATTTACCATAACAATCTTTCACTATAATGATAAATTCTTTTTGAAATTTATATTATATGATATTATTTCATTGTTTATAACAACATTACGCTACCACATTTGAAAAAACAGGAGAAAATGACGTCACTTGTTGACTTGTTCAAGTACAATTATTAATTAATTTCATTA
>NC_061116.1:187520761-187547808 GCF_002878395.1 Capsicum annuum
GATCAGAATGTTCATCCTCACTACGGGAGTACACCAGTATATCATCGATGAACACTATGACAAACATATCCAGATATGGTCTGAACATTCGATTCATGAGGTCCATGAAAGCTGCTGGGGCATTAGTTAACCCGAAAGACATAACAAGAAACTCAAAATGGCCATAACGAGTTCGAAAAGTGGTTTTCGGGATGTCACACTCCCTAACTTTGAGTTGATAATAGCCAAAATGAAGGTCTATCTTTGAGAAATAACTTGCACCTTGCAATTGGTCAAACAAATCATCTATTCTCGGAAGGGGGTACTTATTTTTTATGGTGACTTTATTCAGTTGGCGGTAATCAATACACATACGCAAAGAGCCATCTTTCTTTCTCACAGAAAACATAGGAGCAGCCTTATGAAACCCTTATCTAGTAGATCTTTGAGTTGCTCTTTCAACTCCTTAAGTTCTGCAAGGGCCATACGGTAAGGAGGAATAGAAATGCGTTGAGTATCGAGAAGAAGATTAATCCCGAACTCTATCTCTCTATCAGGAGGTAACCTTGGGAGATCATCCAGAAAGACATCAGAAAACTCATTGACAACGTTAACAGACTGGAGAGTTGGAGTCTCAGACTTAGTGTCTTTGACTCTAACCAAATGGTAAATACACCCCTTGGAAATAAGCTTTCTAGCTTTGAGGTAAGAGATAAAATGACTCTTGGGTGACACAGAATTCCCAGACCACTCAAACACGGATGCACCCAGAAACTAAAACTTGACCACTCAGGTCTGACAATCAATAAAGGCATAAGAAAAATACAGCCAGTCCATACTCGAAATCACATCAAAATCTACCATGTCTAACTCAATCAGATCAGCCAATAATATCTATGAAGAACGGTAACAGGACACTTTTTATACATTTTTTGGGCAATAATCGAATCACCCACTGGGGTAGAAACTAGGATAGGCTCAGGAATAATCTCTGGACTCATTTCAAAATTCACAGCAATCAAAGGTGTAACATATGAGAAACTGAATCCAGGATACAACAAAGCATACACATCAAACTGAAATATACGAAGCATACCAGTAACAACATCGGGAGAGTCCTCTTATTCCTGGCGGGATGGTAAAGCATAGAATCTATACTGACGCTGCCCACCAGCATTGCTAGAAGAAGCGCCCTGAGCTGGATCTGGGTGAGTCGCTGGAACTGGAGGACTAACAGTCTGAGTCTAGGTCTGAGGGCGATAGTCATGACACCCTTTTCCATCCTGTGTACAATCTCTAACTCTGTGACCTATGTCACCACAACGGAAACAACCCGTCTTCTCACCCCAACAATCACCCGAATGAGCCCTACCACACTTAGGACATAGGGGACGATTTGTCTTACTGCCAGCACTGTACTAGGACCTGGATGCATATGACCTGCTACCTTGCTTCTGCCTATCTCTAAGCACGGGAGCACCAGCAGATGACGGTGCTGGCATAGACGAATGATCCTAATACTGAGGGCGACTCTCTCCCTGTGATCTAGTCTGACCCTGTCCGTGCTGCTCAGACCTAGCTCTCTTATTCCCTCTCATTCTATCTCTCTCCTTAATCTTGTCTGCCTCAATCTGTTGGGCATAATTCATCAGTCTAGAAAGATTCATCTCATTATTTAGCATAGTAGACCTACACTCCTTAACCACATAACTAGACACTCCAGTCACAAACTTACTCATACTAGCCCGATTATCAACCACTAAGTCGGGAGCATACTTGGCCAACTGATTGAACTTTAGACAGTACTCCCTAATAGTCATAGAGACCTGTCGCAGGTTCATAAACTCTTCCACCTTTGCCTTCCTCATCTCCAAAGGGAAAAACTTATCCAGGAATGCATCCTGGAACTCTTGCCAAGTTATAGGGATAGCTCTCTTACCTCTACCTTTCCTCCAAGTAAAAATCCAGTCATAAGCAAGGTCTTTCAACCTATACGCAGCCAACTCCACACTATGTTCCTCAGATACATGCATCACCTGAGTAATCTTCTGCACCTCCTCAAAAAACAATCATGGATCCTCATTAGACTTGGACCCATAGAATTCTGGCGGATTCATCCGTATAAATTCACGGATCCTGGCAGCAACTGAATCACCTCCCTACTACTGTGGAGCCAGGGCCGGGTTGGCCTGAACATTACCTGAAAGGCTGCCCGAAATTTAGCATGAGATACGTTTTCATTCAATGGGTCAGTGGGTTGAGGTTGCTGACCATTATTATTTTTTCTCGTTCGATGTGGAGGTATATTTCTAAAAGAGGAGAGCACGAATCAATAGCAGAGAGAGACACTTTAAGCATGATAGACTTCTAAAAGAAAGAATCACACTTTTTCCTAAAACGTCTTGTAGCATCTTACTCATAGATGTGGCGCACTACACACCGATGATCAAGACTCTACTTAACGGGGCTTATCAGACTCCCTAGGACACCTTAAAACCTTAGGCTCTGATACCAAGTTTGTAACGCCCAAAAAATGGGTCCCGAAGTGTCATACGGTACTTGAGCCTATGAGTAGCCCCAAACTAACCCTTTGAGCCATTTTCATTCAGTTTAACACAAATCAATGGGGTTTCCATAAATAACCCTCAAATATCAATAGAGTAATCATCATCCAAGAATAAAAGAATTTCAGAAAGATAACAAAAGACGACTTATTAGTCAACTCCCAATATCTATACTAGTCTAATAAGCCTCTAAGAAAATCAATAAAACCAGCGATCCATTAAGACATGCCCCAACTGACTCATACTCAATTATCAAATGTAAATGATTCCATGAAACTAACATCAGACATCATGTACTCAGAACATGAGGACTCACCACAATAGAGGATATAGAACAGTGTGCCCGAAGAATCACTATCAAACCTAGAATTGAGCGCCTGAACCTACATTCCGAGAAAATGCAGCCCACATCCAAAGATGTGGGTCAATACCATGGAAAGGGACTGAGTATATGGAGGTGTATGCAGTTGTATAAATATCATCATCATAAATATTTATAAGAAATATGCAGGACGTATGAAAGACTCACATAGCCCAAAGAAAATCATCACAATCATGAGAGGATGAAATAAGTACAATGACACATGTGAGTCATCATATAATTTTTCAATCACTTTCAGTTCATCAAGAATATCAATTCTCATAATGTAAATATCATTTAAATCTTTCGAAAGAATAACTTTCACAATTCCACTTTCAAATCACTTCACCATGCACCATAGACACAAGAAAACACACACACACTGGGAGATCCTATAATCGACATAAACTATGTGAGCTACATGGAGTCCAATGTATAACCCACGTTGGGGAGAGTCGTCCTATCCTTGCCATCGGAGTAGGACTATCGATATCAAATCCACACAAACTAGTGATCACTATATAAATCAGCCTCAGGCTCACTACTACGGGGGCACATAGTTCTAGAGAAGTAAGGTCACTTTATACCTCCCACTCGGTGCTAAAGATTTCTCCCAAACTTAGCTCAGATCATTTCAAAGACAATCCATAATAAAACAATTTTAGTAATATATAAATATACATCGGGAGTTATCATGCTTCTCATCTATCAAAATCAACCACGTTGTGGATTTCTTTCACACTCAAGTTCAAAATAACTCCATTAATACCAAAAGGTCAAATCATTCAAAATATCTCAAATATTCAACATCAACGTGCTTATAACACACACTTTCTCAAAAAAATACAATTTCCAATGGGGATTCACGACCCAAATATCAAAATCATGATAAATATCATTCAAGATTCATGCTTTATATCTCCACACATATAAATTCATCTTTTAAAATCATAAACATCAAGCTTTCATAATAATCATTATAAGATATGGATTCATGCTTCAAATTCGTAAAAATCAAATAAAAATCATGCCTTTGTGAAGAAAATTACTTTTGGGCACAAGAACGAAAGAGAGCTCTTGTTGAAAAACCCCACATACCTTGAATGATGAACTTTAGATCGATACTCATTTTTGAGATGTTAATCATGCCTTTGAATGATGGTTCTTGGAGTTCTTGAACTAGGAACTTTGAATCTTGAATAAATTTGCAGAATTAATGGTGAACTTTGGAGGTTCTTGAAATTGGATGTAAGAGCTTAGGGTTTTCTTTGAGGGAATTTTATGAAATATAACATATAATGCTTCTAATAGGCTTTAATATAGGGTTTAGACGGATTTTGGGTGAGGGAAAATGACCAAAAGGCCCCTAAAAATTAAATAATTCTCGAATTTATCCTTTGGTGGACTGTTTTAATAGTCTGAAGTAGATCAACCATAACATTTTACTCCGATATCTAAATTGGATGAAACTAATTTCATTAGAAAGAGGACTCTCATATCTTTCCGTTGATATATAGTATATCACCCATATCATTGTGTACGAGGAGTTATGATCATTTGAAGTTGACCCAAAAATTCACTTTTGATAGGCTGAAGTAGATCGACCATAACTTTTTGCTCCGATAGAAAAATTGGATGAAACTAATTTCATTGGAAAGAGGACTCGTAGAGCTTTCCGTTGATATATAGTAGATCACCCATATCATTATGTACAAGGAGTTATGATCATTTAAATTTAGAGAAAAAATACGTCAGGCCTCAGTACTTTTTCCTACACGTTTTACTGTTCACTACTATTCATGATTCGATCGGAATGTTCATAACTCGTCGCTTGGATGTCCATTTTGGATGATCCACATATCTTTGAAAATCTTATTTGATACTCTATGCAATGGTGGGTCATAATCTAAGTCACTCCGCATGGAAAATTTATAATTCATTCTAAAAGATAGAACCCAACACGTTTATGCACAAAATTTCAACGAAAAATTTTCCGGGGTATTATAGTTGAAATATGGTAGCTATCGATGGTTGATGCATGGCTAATGATGTTGTCGGGTTTATCATAGGTGAAGATTAGTGATATTGAATACTAAGTTTATAATATCGATTAGTTATCAAATAAGGGGTTATGTATTAATAAGGGTAGATAATAACTGATGTCGGTAATAAAGAGGTGTTTAGTTAATAATGTAGAATATTTGCTAAATGGTTGATTAATAAATAGTTAAACAAGGATTAGTTGGTTAACGATAGTTAGTTAATGAATGATGTCAGTTAATAAATGATAGTTAGGTGATAAGTGGTAATGTGTTGTCTAGTAATGATTAACGAATATAGGATGAGTAGTTGATAATAATGAATGGTGGATAAATGGGGATTATGGTCTAGTGATGAACCTTGGCTAAATGTTAGATGTTGGCTATTTAATAAATAATGGTTAGTTGATATCCCCTGAATAAGGATAATGTTTAGACAAATAACTAGAGGCCACATGATGACGAGCGAACTAGTGGTTTCATTGCAAATAGTGTTGAATAGCTAAAATGAGTAGTTGGGAAGTAATGTCTAGATAGATACTTTATGGTGATACAATTATGTTCATGATTATATTAGTATATGTTATTACATAATATTTATTATGATGATATTGATACCTGGCAAAGCCGAAGGATACTATTGTGATGATATTGATACCTGGCAAAGCCGGAGGATACTATTGTGATGATATTGATTCCTGGAAAGGTTGGAGAATACTATTGTGATGATATTGATACACGACAAGGCCGGAGGATACTATTGTGGTAATATTGATACCTGGCAAGGTCGTAGGATACTATTGTGATGATATTGATACCCAGCAAGGCCGGAGAATGCTATTGTGATTATATTGATACCTGATAGGGCCAAAGAATATTATCATGATACGTTGATATCCGACAAGGCTGGAGGCTGATTGCGATAATAATGATCATGGTGATGATGGTTATGATGAGTTGTGATATTGATTGTATACCTTGCATTCATCCCTGCATGTGCATCACCTATCACCAGTATGCACCTATGTCTATCAGTTAGTATGGGACGGTTGCATGGATATGGGTGAAAAATATGCTTTATGTTATTGTGTGTTGATTGAACCTTTCGAGTCTGAGGCGGTGGGGATACGCATAGGCTTGGCTAGATATTTGATTGCCCGAAGTAGCCGGTTATTCACGTCATTATTGATATTGTTCTTATCATTGTTATGATCATTATTATGGCTAGATTATGACATACTGGTCATTGATTCGGTATTGGGATTTAAGGTACGTTTTCGGCCTCTCCTATCTTATGATTGCATTATTATGCATGATCATTGTGTCTAGCCATATGATAGTATTTAAATTCTGATAAGTGTTATAATGAGGTCTTAAATGAGAATATAATGATATAGGTTATGCTTTGAGATGACCTCATGTTTATATGTATAAATATTTATATATATATATATATAGCTATATAAAGATATGGTACTACCGTATATTCCTTCCTTCATTGTTCATTTTATAAAGTCGTTACTTTGCCTTGTATATTACTATATATCTTTCTTTCGCTCCTTATTCGTATATATACCTGCGATATATGGTATAGCATTTACGAACATTGAATGTAGTTGGATAAAGATAGTTCACCTTGATACTTCCTTAGACTTATTATGTTAAACTCTTGGATATGAATAGGAAAGTTTTCCCTTATTATTCTCGTTGACTTATTATATGGTGTAGTTTTCATTCTATTAATATGTTGTGTATATCTGCTTTGGTCCTTTTGAGGTTCTCAGTGGGCGAGGTGTCCTATGAGTTAGCTTTACCTCCAGATTTTGTAGCTTTTCATCCAGTATTCCATGTCTCCATGCCGCGAAAGTATATTCCTGAACCGTCTTATGTGCTTAGATGGGACTTAGTCCAGTTAGATGAGCAGTAGGCCTTTGTAGAGGAGTCCGTGCTTATTTTGGCTAGTGATATGAGGCATTTATGTACTAGAGAGATTCCTATAGTTAAGGTTTAGTGGAAGCATCGCCCAGTGGAGGAGACCACTTAGGAGTTAGAGAGAGAGATGGGAGCCTAGTATCCTCACTTGTTCAAGGCTTCAGGTATTTTCCTCATCTTTAACTTTCGGGGACAAAAGTTCCTTAGTAGTGGAGGTTGTAATGACCCTGTAGGTCATTTTCCATATTCTCGCTTATTTTTTACCATTAGAGCTTTTTTATAGCTGCCCAAAGTCATTTATGACTTATTGAAACTGATAGTTCGGTTATCGGGGAGTTCGTTGTTTTTTTAGAACCAATTTCCCATTTAGAAGTCCTCGTTAATTCCAAATGGCCACTGAGCAAAAACTTCAGTAAAATAATTTTGAATACAAATTTCAACTGCACTAACAGCTATGTAATATCAATTTTAGGATAGGTAGACCCTTGGTTCAGATCCCTCAGCACCCGAGCTCATTTTGACCCATTAGTCGAAAAGTCAAAAATCAAAACATATGAGTGTGGGACCCACAAGTGGCCTAAATGACCGTGTATATAAAATCCGACTTCACCAATGCATTCAAAATGTCGACATCAGTGGGGTTACATAGTTCGTTTGTAAAAAACGGAGTCCGAATGAGTCTGGGAGGTCAAAAACAAGTTTTGACCTTGCGGGCCCATCTAAACTAGTATAAAAGGGTCTTTTTGGCCCATTTTTGAGACATTCTTCAGCATTTTGAAAACCCTAGTAGCCATAAATATTTATTGGCAAAAAAATGATTCTAGTGGTTTGATTAGAATCTTAGCAACTTGTGTAATCCAATTTTTTTCTACAAATCTAAGGTAAGAATTCCTCCAATTTGATATTGATTTCATGGTTTCTTGACTCAAAACTCCTAAATCATTATGGGTCAATTATAGCCCCAAAATTGAGTGATTGACTCAAATTACTTGTGGGTTTTAACTCCTTAAAGATAATTAGGCTATGGGTTGGTCTTGGAAACTCCTTTCTAAGGGTGAAACCCAATTGGGGTTTTGGTGTCCATTTGAAAACCATGGCACAATGGTGCTATAATGGGTATTCTCATTCTTGTTGTAATGCTTAGATTGTATTGTTGATAGCATTGCTTGTGAAAGAGGAAGCTTCTCAGAAAGAAAAGGAAAAACTCATCAGTTCATAAGTTGCTTGGATTCAAGGTAGGTTAGGCTTACCCGTAGTCTAGATCAAGCTTGTTTGTAATGTAATCGTTGATATCTTGCGAGATTGGGCGGGGAATTTAGACGATAGTTAATTAAATGGTGAACTTGGGATTTATTAATTGCTATAGGTCATGGATTTGTAAGGTATAATATTTGACCCTTAGTCTAGGACCTTGGTTAGATTAATTGTGGTCTCATCACTAGTATGAGAACACTATAGTTGTTCTAAGTAGACATGAATGGTATACTTCTCTATCCTTAGGAGTGTATTGACCTATATAATGCCTAGATAGGAGATGACCTTGGTGTTGGGTTGACTTAGGAAGGATTCTTGAAGAGACTTTTCCTATGGACCTAGAAAGGATTGGTAAGCCCTTATGGTGAGGTATGGATAACCTAGCTTAATTCTGGGTAGAAGCTAGACTTGTGTTAGTAAGCTTAGCACTCTTGGGATTTATAAGTGGTACTTGACCCACCTTAAGCTTGGACTAAGTAAATGCTTAGCAACCTAGATATGTGGTGATTGTCTAAACTATTTGTACATAGAAGTTGTGATGGTTGAACTCGATTATTATATTATATTGTGATCATAACTTGAATAATATTGTTGAGTGACTATTGTACATTCCTTGTAAATACTCATGTTCTTGTTGATGCTCATATTACCTGTGAAGCTTATTAGTAAGGTAAAATGGCAAGTGTTATCCCACATCCCTACTTCTTTATATATTGTGAGCTTTTATGTATGCTTATTGGTTTGGCTATGCATGTGGATGTATGTCGTGTATCCAGAGAAATATGTGATATTATGATGATGCCCGGTTCGAGTCCATAGGAGTATGTGTTATTATGATGATGCCCGATGAATTCGGTGAAATATGTGATATTATGATGATGTCGTGTTCGATTCTGGAGGAATATGTGATATTATAATGATGTGCGGTTCGAGTCTGGAGAAATGTGTGATATTATAATGATGCCCAAAGAATCCGAAGGAATACGTGATATTATGATGATGCCCAGTTCGAGTTTGGAGGAATGTGTGATATTATGATGATGCTCGATGAATCTGGAGGAATATGTTGATATTGTGATGATGCCCGATGAATCCAAAAGAGGTAAGAACATTATGATATCGTGTGGGGCAAATTTACTTATATGCATTGATTTTTTGTAAGGTTAGGCCATGTGGGGCCAACCGCCTATGTGCTTGAATTATGAGGTCTCTCTTGGTAAATTGTTATTTGTTTATTGTTCCAAATCACTATATAAGAGGTGTGACCCTTGTTGATGCTAAATTAGCTACTAGAGAAAATTTATGCCTAATATTGAGTTAAGACTTAACGTTATGTGTAAACTTTCATAAGAATTCAAGGGCTAACGTAATATAAATACTTGACTTGAATAAGAGGTTATATTATGAAATCTTGCCTAGTAAGATTGCTTGCGTGATAACTAGCTACTTCTAAAATATATGATTATTATTTGAAACCTAGAAACCTAGTAAACTAGTTGGTGGACTTTACTTGATTAAAATATGGAAACTACTCCTTAAGGTTGTGACATGCTTAATGATGATGGATCTAGTATTACATGATGGTTAATTAAATTATCTCCTAACATGTGAAGTTGAGATGGCTTAGTTGATAACTTATGTCATGATGATGCTAGTTAAAGAATGGCCTTATGATAGTTGAATAACCTATACTATGGGTGGCTTGTAGTTTTTCCCCAACTTGATGACTAGTGATTTTAAGACTTGTAAGCTTTTGACTTTTGGGAAAATAAGGTTAATTAGTATGGACTTCATGATATTTATCAATGAATTATATAATTAATGATTACATGCTTATGCTATGACAATGTTGCTTTCTTTATGTTGAATTACAGTATGGGTATTTGAAAGTGGATTTCGGTAATGAGCCATGGCGGGTTGTTCTACCCACGATTTTCGATAAATTGATGGAGTAGTTGTACTTTATTGTATTATTAGTTGTATTCTTTGATGTACTCTCCGGGGATATGAGACGTTGTGATGAGTTCTTGTTTGATATTCTTTTGTGTTCTTTCCGGTGGTATGGAATGCCATGATGAGTTCTTTGTTGTGCTCTCTTTCATGCACTTTTCGGTGGTATAAGACGTCGTGGTAAGTTCTTGTGGTTATGCTCTAAAGATGGTTGATGATGATTATGGCAAGTAAATGCTTTGCGATTGTGTATATGGATTTACGTTTTCGAAATGATACTCAGGTGTTATGGAGATTATGGGGTATATTGAGATAGTATGTCATGTTATTGCTTTAGTAGTATAGATGTTCTTACAGTGGTATCAAAGCAGATTCAGGTTCGATACTATCCCTTGACTTTAAGATCATTATATTACTTTATATCATTTTTACATTATATTTGAGCTCAGTCGGCTGATGATGCCTACTGAGTACCTATGTTTTGGTACTCATACTACACTTCTATACCTTTTTGGTGCAAACCTAGGTTCTAGTTGTCGTCGTTGAGCTAGTTCGTGCGAGTTGACTATTTGGAGACAGGGTGAGCTTTTGGAGATCGAGTTGCCTTTTTTACCCTGTATCCCTATTTTTCTTTTGCTTTTGAGACAAATGTATGAGATTATTTAAGACATTTTAGATTCTGAGATTGTAAATTCCCCTTGTCAAGATTAGAAGCTCTTGTATTAATACTATCAGGTCGTGGGGTTTGTGTTTGAATATCAGTTGTCCTTAGTTGTGAAATGTTGTTGTTATATATTGTGTTCACATATAGGGTCCAAGTTAGACGTTCTTACCAAGGTAACCCATTGCAATAGCTCTGGGTTACGGTATTGGCTTACCTACCGGTGGGATGTGGTAGGTGCCATCATGACTCAGAAGTCGGGCGTGACAATATATTTATAGTAAAACTTTTTCTTATTAGAAGTCACCAGAATTAAAGACAACTAATTTTTTTCCATTAGTTTAAGAATTCTAAATCAACTAAATTTAATTTTAATAAGATTTGAAAAATCAAGAAATAAATATAAAAGTGTTAGAATAAGAAAAATTGAAGAAGTACCAATTTTTTAATAGTTTTAGTAAATAATAAAACACAATCAATGATTTTGTAAAGACTTGACTTTAAAAACAAGGAAAGATTTTAATTATAGATTAAAAAAGTAAAATAATCTTACCACATATATTGTTCAAATTGATGCGTCTCTCTTAGTTTCAAAAAGAGAAAGAGGTACTGTATGACAAACGCAAAAGTGATGATCATCAACCACTTGAAACTTTTGATGGTAAAATATATATGTGCGTACACTAAAATATATGTTTATATTTACATTATTATATTAAAGTGTGAAAATTTTTTGAAAAGTGATTTAAATTTTTATACTTCATTAAAAATCTCTGCAATAGATAAAAATATTTAATTTTAAATAATTAAATATTATACGTGCGAGACGGGTGCGATTAAGCTAGTATATATTAAAAGTGTGAAGGGTCTTAGAAATATTGTTTGAATTTTTTTTCCTTCATTAAAAGTCTTTTCTTTAGAGAAAACCATCTTTTCACTATTTTTTCTAATATTTACGTGTTGAAAATTAATTAAATATATTGATGGTAAAATATTTTCTTATTAGAAGTCATCAGGATTAATGATTTTTCCTAATATTTAAGTATTGAAAATTAATTAAATATTTTTATAGTAAAACCTTTCCATATTAGAAGTCATTTGAATTAATAATTTTTTTTAATATTTAATTATTGAAAAATAATTAAATATATTTTTTGGTAAAATCTTTTCTTATTAGAATTCATCAGAATTAATGACAACTAAAACTTTTTTCATTAGTTTAAGAATTCTAAATCAACTAAATTTAATTTTTAAGAAGATTTGAAAAATCTAGAAATAAATATAAAAATATTAGAATACGAAAAATTTAAGAAGTATCATTAAGTACGTAATAAAAATGTAATCAATGATTTTGTAAAGATTTGACTTTAAAAATAAGAAAAGATTTTAAATATAAAAGCAAAAAAATAATCATGCCACAAATATGATTCAAATTGATGCGTCTCTCTTAGCCTCTAGCGGCAAGGGAAGAGGTACTGCATGACAAATGCAAAAGTGATGATCGATCAATCACTTGAAACTTCTGGCAGTAAAATACTAAAATACATATGTTCTTTCACTAAAATATATGTTTATATTCACATTATTATATTAAAATGTGAAAGATCTTCGAAAAGTGAATTAAAATTTTTACACTTCACTAAAAATCTCTGTAATAGATAAAATTATTTAATTTTAAATAATCAAATATTACACGTGCGAGGCACATGCAGTTAAACTAGTAATATATATAATAGTAAGCCTACCTACTCACAACTATTAATAAAGTGGAGGGTGTCTGTCATTTAAGCAATTCACTCTTGTTTATTGATAAAAATGTTACTCTCTTCGTTGTGTCATAGTTTGATAGGATACGGAGTTTAAAAAATAAGAAAAGACTTAATGATTTTTACTAAGTTATTCTTTATTAAAAAAATATAATATAACTATTCTTAATTAAGTGGGGTCTTATAAATGAGATCAATAAGGATAAAAGTGGAATTGCGTCTTTAAACAGTTACCAAATATGGAAAGGTGACATTTTTTTTTGGAACGGACAAAAAAAATGATGAAACATAAAATGAGACGGAGAAAGTACTAATATTCTACCTCTCTGATATACATTTTGGTGTTTTAAGGACTCGTTTGATGTGAGAAATAAGAAATAGTTAATTTCAAAATTAATTTAGGATATGTTTATTTCATGTTAAGTTGAGATAAAATCAAGGAATAGCTTATCCAAGAACTGTAGCGTTATTTCTTTTTTACATTAGGAATGAAATAACAATCGTGAGATAACTGATTTCAGAATAACTTATTTCCAACTAAGCAATCTCTTATAAGAATAAAACATGCCTATGGTCCCTCAACGGCTCAACTGGTGAATTTATTCAAATTTAATGAGTTACTAACCATAAACGTGTAACTATATTCATGTGTTATGTTCGTTTTTTAAAGGCAAAATACATAAGTATCCCCTTATCCTATCATTCTATTTTTAATTATACATTTTTCATTTAAGAAGGTTCTATTACTTTGTTAAATTTTTGACAAAATGCACAACTATCCTATTATCCTATCGTCGAATTTTCAATTACACATCTTTCCTTTAAGAAGGTCCTATTATCCTCCTAATTTCTTTTTCATAATTATTTTTATCTTTTATGTTGAGCTGGATAAAAAACGTAGTTATAATAAATGGATCATATACACTTATCAAAAAAATGACCCCACTCTTTTTTCTTTATTTTATTATTATCTAGTCTTTAAAAATTAAAGAAAAAGAAACAGTATATATTTTCCAAATTTTTCTATTTATTCACTCTCTTTGTCGATGGAAGTCATATTTGCTAAATAAGCCAACCAGTCTTAATCATTCGAGGATAATTTCTCCTAATAATCAACAATAATATAGTGGAAATGAATATGTTGCTTTAAAGTTTAATGACTCGAATGTCTTTGATTTCACTCCAACACTATAACCAAGACTTGTTTGAAGATACTGAAAAATACTTATTTTTTCTTGACTTATGATTGGTGTATTTCTTACTGACAACAAAATGAAACAAAAACTAACGTTAGCTTGTTGTTGTTGTTGCTGTAATTCAATTGCACATCTTAGAGTTGTTTTTAATAAGAAATTGAACATCTTAAAGTTGTCAGGAGTATTATTATATTTTTGAAAGTACAGCTTGTGGTTTAGCCCTTTTTCGAATTTCATGCATAGCGAAAATTTTAGTACATCAGGTTATCTTTTTTACACCTTAAGATTATTAGTTCTAAATTTAAGTAGTTGATGTTCTATTTTGAAAAAATATGTTGCGGGATAATTCAATTAATATTATCCATACAGGGTGTACAGTGATGGTAGTAAATTTTTACTCTTAGTAAGAGTAGTCTGAAAAAATACACCCAAAAAGTTTCAGAGCTCTTTGAAAATGACCAAGAATTGTTTGAAAGGTTTTCAAGTAGCACAGACTAATTAAAAGCTTTCTTTTTGGATCTTATGCGCTAAGAGGTTGCGTTTTCACGCTTTTATCCAACTCAACATAAAAAATAAAAATAATTATGAAAAAAAAATTAGGGGATAATAGGACCTTCTTAAAGAAAAGGTGTGTAATTAAAAAAATGATGATATGATGGGGGGTCGTTATGCATTTTGCCAAAAGTGTAGGGATAGGACTTTCTTAAAGAAAAAATGTGTAATTGAAAATATGATGATATGATAGGGGGATAGTTATGCATTTTGCCTTTTTTAAAATTAAAATTATTTTTTATTTATTTATAAGGTTCCATCATGTAGGAGTTAGGTGTGTGACTATAACCTCTATATTCTAAAAACCATAGTTACACGAAGGAGGACATATCATCGGCCTCTGTTACAAAATGAAAGTTTTTAAACGTGGTTACTCAATGTTTACACATAATATTCTTTTCAAAAATAGTCTACATTATAACATAACCTTTCCATAAAAGGATCAATATACACATTATAATTATTCTCTCCGATTCTTTTTATCTGTTGATTGAAGTTTACCGCACCATTAAAGAAATCTATTTAACAGCACTAACCAAAATAGACATTTGACTAAATTCCCATGTTATAAATTTCCATTAGTTGAATAATTAGTTACAATACGCTTTCTTGGAGTTGAAAGGGTTGGAACGATTGATACCTTTTAAATTCTAATAGTGGTATATATGGAAAGAGAAAGTAATTAATTGAATCTTGCATAAATGAGCTAAATGGAAATAACAAATAAATAAATATTTAAAATTTATCTTTACTTACAAGTAAGCATTCTAACTTTTAGAATGCACATTTAGACATCTCAACTTGATTTTAACTGATAATTAAACACTCTAACTATCCTCAGTTGTGTCGTGTGGACAATGCGCATACATTTCAGACATATTTAGATAATCATTTTGTAGATTGAAGTGTTTAATTGACATAATAAAAATAAATTAGGATTAAGGTATCTAAATGTGTAAATTCAAAGTTAAAATAAGTACTTATTTGACAATTGATACCAAATTTAAATTTTTATTTATATATCATGCCAACTAAGAATCAAATGAATCATTAATGAAGGGACCATCCGACAAAAACAAATAATGAAGGGACCAAATTTCCGTCTTATCGCATAAATTTATTTTTAAATTTTAGCCACCGAGATAGAAACAAACTAACAATATAAAATGGGGCCATGCGTTAAGGGAACCACGTCGTCAAACATGTCAACTATGCAAAATTGTCACCCTAGACTTGTTCTCGAAACTTTTCATCACTTCACTCGTGTATTATTCACACCCTTTTTACTTCCTCCTCATATTCAAATATGTCTCCCCCTAGCTTTTTATAGGTATTTTATTCTAAAAGGAATGGTTCATTTTTATATTTAAAAATAATTATAATTTATAATTTTTATTTTCCTCTTATATTGAATAAGAGTCTTGAAATAACTGATAAAGTTATTATTATGTGATTAGGAGATGGTGAATTCAAACCTCAAAATTAAAATAGCGTAATGGAAACTTTAGTACATAGAGTTATCATTTTTTTTTTTATTTTTCTCTTATATTGAAAAGATTTTGCTATCACATAAATATTAAGATATGTGTAAAATTACATGTTTAAAATTCTCTCTCTGCTTTTCAAACTTAGTATCTAATCAAACTGCTTCATATAAATTAGAATGGTGGAAAGTAAATTACTATGTTATTCATGTATACTCTCAAATATATTTGGTGGGATTTACGTACAGATAGGATTATAATTTTATAATTATGCAAATGGTTGGTAGGAGAAACCTCCATGATCCAACTTCAAAGAATTGTTTTCTAACACCAAGTCAACAATATTACAACGTGCAAGTTGGAGCTCAACAAGGAGTAGTATTTGGTCACTACAGCTAAGTTAGCTAGCAGTCGTGCGCACTCCTGCTCGCATGTTTCATAAATGGTCCGAGGAATATTTCTAATATATGTTGGTAAAAGTACTACAATATTGATATTGGAACTGAATTAAAAATAGTAAAAGAGTTGCCACAAACACTGTATCGTGGCAAGTCACTACCTTGAAAGCAATTTCGGCCCGACTCCGGTGCAAATCCTTCTAGCCGGTCGCTCCCCAAGGTTCCACGGCTATTTCCAAACACGTGCATTCGTGGTTGGAAGTTTGGAGATTGCCCAAAACAATTCAAGAGAAAGAGGAAAGGAGGAAGATTGTTTCTTTCTTTATGTGGTGTATTTTTATCTTCTATAAAGACACCCTTTATATAGTATTTGAAAGTGGAGTTGCAAGAGTTATATTTAATTGTATTAAAGAACCATTACTTCACATGTTACTTAATTCTATTAGAATGGATGTTTAGATGTATTCACATCTCCTTTGTAACATAGAAGTTATTCATCTTTGCATTACACTAATTAAATTAATAACTGTAGAATTAATTCCACAGCCCCCCACTAATGCAAAGATAAAGAATAAGAATAAATTCTGGGCAAAAGGAAGGAACACGTACTTAAGTGTCAATATCTTTTGATTTGAATTGACACGTAGTGATATGAGGCAACAACAAATATCCAAAAAGTGAAGTATACTCTTGAACTAGATGGACATAAGTTGAGACCCCCACAACACATACCATATCCTTGATTGTAAGCAACCTCCGTGATACTACAAAGTGCGTTTATGGTCATGCACACTAACCTTGGGTCTCATGAGTGCTCTAGAAAGTTAACCCAAGTCTTTCATAAAAAGGTGACCAACCTTTTATACTCACGTAGGTGATCCATCAAGTCTATCTCATAGACCACCTTAAGGATATGGATCATTAAGAGCAAAAATAAGCTCAACCTTATAATACAGTATCTCATGCCATAGGGATAGGATATGTAGTGTTTATTGATGGCCTATATGGCTTCGTTTGACCATAAATGGGTATCCACCATATTACCTCAATCCATGGGCTTTAGCCCCATCCCCTCGACGATTCAAAGATCATTTTTCTTATCAAACCCTTGGTCATAGGATCCGCCAAATTTCTTTCAGTACATATTCTAAGGAAATAACACCATGTTTCAATAATTGTTTAACTGCACCATGTCTGGTGCGAATATGTCTCTTTTTACCATTGTATACACTATTTTTAGCAATTTCAATTGTCTCCTGCGAGTCACAATGTAAAGAGACTGGCGACATTTGTCTTCCCCATAAAGGAACGTCTGTCAAAAGATTTCTTCGCCACTCAGCTTCTTGCCCCGCCAACTCGAGAATAATGAATTCAGATTTTATGGTAAAACGTGCTATACAAGACCGCTTTGAAGACTTCCATGACCTACACCTAAAGTAAACATATAGCCACTGGTAGAGCTAACTTCATCATTGTCAGTCACCCAGTTTGCATCACAAAAATCTTCTAAAACAGCAGAAAATTTATTAAAATGCAAACACCAATCCATAGTACCTCTTAAGTACCTTAATAAGCAATGAAGATCATGCCAATGTTCATTACAGGGATTATGAGTATATCTACTCAATCTACTAACAGCATAAGCTATATTAAGCCAAATATAGTTCATGAGAAACATTACACTCCCAATTATTTTAGCATATTCAGTTTGAGAAACACTGAAATCTTTATTCTTTTTCAAGTGTATGCTAGGATCATAAGGAGTTCTCACTGAAACTAAATCAAAACAATTAAACCTGTTTAATAGTTTTTCAATATAATGAGACTGGCACAAAGAGAAACCATTAACATTTCTTTTAATTTTTATTCCTAAAATAACATCAGCTTCTCCAAGATCTTTCATTTAAAATTTAGAAAATAAAAATTTCTTAGTCTCATTTACAAAATTCACATTAGGGCGAAAGATTAACATGACATCCACATATAAACATATAATCACACAGTCTAATCCTATCATTTTAGAATAAACATAGCTATTAGATGAATTAACAACAAAATCATTATCTATTAATGTGAAATCAAATTTTTCATACCACTGCTTAGGTGCTTGCTTAAATCTACATAAGGACTTTCTCAATTTGCATACTTTATCCTCTTGTCCTGAGGCCACAAAACCCTCAGGTTGAGTCATATAGATCTCTTCCTCTAAATCACCATTTAAAAATACAATTTTGACATCCATTTGGTGTACCACTAAATTATGAATAGAAGCTAGAGCAATAAGAGTTCTAACGGTCGCTATTTTAGTCACAGGAAAATAAGTATCAAAATAATCAACACCTTTCTTTTGGTTAAAGCCCCTAATCATAAGTCTAACCTTATATTTATCAATTGTACCATCGGTCCTCAATTTCTTCTTGAATATCCACTTGCTACTTATGGGTTTACAACCTTTAGCAAAATCATACAAGTCTCATGTGTGATTAGAAACTATAGAGTCTAATTCACTTTTAATAGCCTCTTTTCAAAATATCGCATTTATTGAACTCATTGTTTCATCATATGTCTTAGAATATTCTTTTATTAAGTAGATAGACACTAATTCATCATTTAAAGTATCGATAACAAAATCCTCAGTTAAGAAGGTGGTGATAAAATCAGGACCAACTCTAGTCTCAGTTTTACGTCTTTTACTCCTTCTCAGTTCATTTTCATGTTCATTAGCAATAACATCAGATACAGGCATAACATGAGAGTTAACATACATAGATATAGAAGTATTATTTTGCACATCGCTAGGCACATCATTTTTCAAAGGAAAAATATGCTTAAAAAATTCTGCATCTCTAGATTCATAAATAGAATAATCATTTAATGACATAAATCTATATGCAGCACTATTTTGAAAATAATCAATAAAGACAATATCAAAGGTCTTAGAACCTACATTTACTCGTTTAAAATCAGGTAGATCAATTTTAGCCAAACACCTCCAAACTTTCAGAAATTTCAAGTTAGGGGCATATCCTTTTCATAACTCATATGAGGTCTTGTCTAACTTTTTATGAGGGACTCTATTAAGAATATAACATGCAGATAAGACAGTTTTCCCCCCACATATAGTCAGGTAGACCCGAGCTTAAAAGCATAGAATTCATCATTTCCTTAAGTGTTTTATCTTCAGTTCGGCTACACCATTTTGTTGGGAGTATAAGGAGCACTAAACTCATGGATAATACCATTTTTCTCACAAAAATATTCTAGAGCTTTAGTACTATATTCACCGCCCATATCAGATCTAAATCTCTTGATATTCCTTTCTAATTGACTTTCTACTTCTATTTTGAATTTTAAAAACATGTTTTCAGCCTCATCTTTAGACTTAAAGAGGTATACCTTAGTGTACCTAGAAAAATCATCAACAAAAGTAATGTAATACTTCTTTCCACCTTTACTAATAGTGTTCTTAAAATCTGCTAAGTCTGAATGTACTAGTTCAAACAACTTGGTCTTTCTATTAGTAACATATTTAAAAGGTTTCTTAGCATGCTTTGCTTCTACACACAGGATATTTAGAAATATCATCAATATTTATTGTAGGAATTAATCCCATTTTTTAAAGTATTTTAATAGAAGCAATATTAACATGACCTAGCCTACCATGCCATAAATTAATAGACTCAACAATATAAGCAGAATTAGGAATATTTGTATTATTGATAATCTCTTGATCAATGTTCAGCATAAATAAGCCCCCACTAAGGTATTCCTTCCCAACAAAATTTTTTCCACACGAAATAATTATTTTATCAGCTTCAAAAATAAGTTTAAGGCCTACTTTGTTGAGAAGTGCTCCAAAAATTAAGTTTCTACGGAGTGAGGGAACATACAAAACATTGTTCAAGGATAATATTTTTCCAAAATTTAATTTAAGTGAAAATTTTTCTTTACCCATAACTCCAGCAGTAGTGGAGTTACCCATGTAGACGCACTAGCCATAGGTGGATTCCTCAATCATGGAATATTTTTTTGTTAGCGCAGAAATGTCTTGAAGTGTCTGTGTCCAACACTCAATCAGTCTTGTTAGCTACCAGATTTTCCTCGACTATTACTGCAGCAATTACTTCATCACCCTTTATAAGATGGGCTTGGGCATCACCTTGTCCTCCCTCTTTTGGCTTTTGGCCTTTTCTTAAATAACACTGGACAGCTCTGTGGTCAAGTTTTTTACAGACAAAATAAGGCCCCTTTGATTTTTTTAATTTGACTCTCTGGCTTGTTGAAATTATTTTTCTTTTTCACTTGTTCTTTATTCTGAACATTCTTTTGTTTGCCTTCGTACCTGTCTTTTGCAATAGTACCAGAAGATTCTACAAGGTTAGCTTTAGAAGAATTAAGAGAAAGAGCTTCCATCTTATCTTTAAGACGGCTTGCCTCCTCTGTTCTCATGTAACTGATAAGTTCTTGGAGAGTTAAAATTCTTTTTCTTATGTTTCAGTTGATTCTATAATCACTCCAGGATGCTAAAAATTTTTCAAGCAGAACATTCGCCTGAAGAATCTCACACATCTTCATACCCTCATTGAGAACATCAACAGTTAAATTTTCATATTTGTGGACTTGTTTCATGATTGATTTATCATCAACCATTTGAAATTTAATCTATTGTCCGACAACATATTTTTTCTTTTCTGCATCATCGGCACCATATTTCTTTTCTAAACTGTCCCATATTTTCTTAGCAAATTTGTGAGTAAGAAATAAATCAAACAAATGATTAGTCATATGATTCAACAAATGTCTTCTAACTGTTTTTTTATCTTTTTCAAATTTCTTTTAGCAACATCATCAATCACAACATTGTTATAATTATCAATAGGAGATTCATTAAACAAAATATAATCAACTTCTAATTGTTCAAAGAAAATCAGAAGTTTTTGTGACCAACGTTTAAAATTATTTTCGTCCAATGGCTCAAGTTTTGACAAATCAGGAAAAGTTTTGTTCAAAGAAAGGGTCATTTATCAATATTGTATGTAACGAAATCGCTTTTAAATTATTGGTAAAAGTACTACAATATTGATATTGGAACTGAACTAATAATTGTAAAAGAGTTGGCCCAAACACTGTGTCATGGCAAGCCACTGCCATGAAAACGATTTCGGTCCGACTCCGATGCAAATCCTTCTAGCCAATCACTCCCTAAGGTTCCACAGCTACTTTCAAACACGTGCACTCATGACTGGAAGTTTGGAGGTTGCCCAAAACAATTCAAGAGCTAGAGGAAAGGAGGAAGATTGTTTCTTTCTTTATGTGGTGTATTTTTATCTTCTCCAAAGACACCCTTTATATAGTATTTGAAAGTGGAGTTGCAAGAGTTATATTTAATGGTATTAAAGAACCATTACTTCACATGTTACTTAATTCTATTAGAACGGATGTTTAGATGTATTCACATCTCCTTTGTAACGTAGAAGTTATTCATCTTTGCATTATACTAATTAAATTAATAACTGTAGAGTTAATTCCACAATATATACATCGGAGTACATTATTTTTTTTGTTTCCCACCCAGTGTTGGGTGTCTGCATTGGATTGAGCCTCGATTAATTTGGATCGTGCCTTGCACAACCCATTCTGGAGGTAGCGCTCCCAACAAAATTTTCTCCATATCCAGAACTCAAATTCAAGACCTCTAATTGAGGGTGGAACAGTCTCATCACTACACCACATTTCATGTTGGTTCTACATTATTGTTCACATTATTCTGTTATCCACCAGGTTATATTTATATAGCTTATAAGCCTTTTTTGTGATATTTTGTTAGTTGAAAAATAGAACATATTACTTGCTATAAAATATAAAAGTGACTAAATGATATAAAGTTATTTATATTCTAAAGGTATATTTTTTCCCTCAATTTATATGACATGGATTGAAGTTTTGAAAGTCCAGCTTTTCTGATTTTGATCATGAAGTCGGACATAAATCTTTTTTATGTTTTTATAAAAATAATATTTGAATTTTTAAAAATTATATAACAAATATTATTATCACAATAATTAATAAATGAAATATACATAAAAGACAATTGAAAAAATCATAGTAGAAAGAATTTACTCGACTCTCAAAGATATATGCCATCTAAATTTGGATAAACAAATATGTAACTTAAACTCTTCCTAATGATAGTATATCATATTGTCGCATTCTCCTATGTGGCAATTTTCTATTTGATGGAGTCTTCTGACTGAGATTTTGGAGCTTAATTAAATTGAAACTTCAAAGTTTTAGTTTTTGAGTGGTAACATTTTTGGAATTTAAAATTGTGTTTGAACATGTCACTTGAAAAAAAACAACCAAAGTTTCTTGAGTAAAAGTCGCAAAAACACAAAAATTGATTGGAAACTTGAAACTGTTGAAAAATCTAATTAAATTTCATGATCAATTAAATATAAGAATAAATTTATATTTAATGAACAAACAAATACAATATCTAAATATAAATTTTCATAATCTACACTCAATATTTATGGTATTATTTGTTTTTGGTATGGCTGTATACAGTGGCGGACCCATGATTTAAGGATAATGGGTGCTTAAAATATTTTAAAAAGAAAATCACCTCAATGAGGTTTGAGAACCCATGACCTCCTTCCAATGAAGCACCTTAAGATCGATCTAAATGTTAATGCACGCAACTAACTTTTTGTTATAGTGGGTGCTTTAATATATTTTATACCTATTTTTATATATTTTTTTATGTAATTATACCTATTTCGCGTCGAATTTAGTGATTGCCGAAGCACCCCAAAATAGAACATAGGTCCGCGCCTGGCTGTATTTATGTTCAACCGTTAAACTGTAAATCTGTATTCTATATAATTACGGAGTGGAGCATCCTTTCCAAATGTCCCCAAAGGCCCACGTACGTAACTTAGCAAACATGGAACTCCCCATCCTTGTTATCCTCTTCATCTCATTTTTTTGGTTCATCATCAAGCCATATGTCCAATCTAAGTCCAAAAAGCTACCACCAGGTCCTACTGGCCTCCCAATAGTTGGTTCATTATTCGAACTAGGTTCAAAGCCAAACCAATCATTAGCACAGCTAGCCAAAACACATGGCCCTCTCATGACTCTAAAATTTGGCTCACTCACCACCATAATTGTGTCCTCAGCCGATGTAGCCAAAGAAATCCTCCACAAACACGATGAAACTTTCTCAGCACGTATAATCCCCGGCGCAGTCGCCGCACAACCTAACCCTGAACATACGTTAGCATGGGTCAACGGTGATCATACATGGAAAAAAAAGAGAAGGTTCCTTAGTACACAAATGTTTAATAATCAACGTCTCGATTTGCTTCAAGAACTTCGTCACCAAAAGATGGAACAACTAGTGAACCATATAAGGAGCCAGTGCGACACTGGCTCCCCTGTTGATATTGGACGTGTCGCGTTTGCGACCACGTTGAATTTAATATCCAACACGATTTTCTCGATCGATATGGTCGATCCGGAGTTCAAAACGGCTCATGAGTTTAAGGAATTAGTGTGGACCATTATGGAGACTGCTGGGGTACCAAATTTGTCTGATTATTTTCCAGTGCTAAAGTGGCTAGATTTGCAAGGAGTGAGACGTCGTATAAGGCCAGCTTATTTAAGATTGCATGAGATATTTGAAGAACAAATTGAAATGAGAATACAAGCTAAAGCTGAAGGGATGAAGAAGAAAGGGGATTTCTTGGATGTACTTCTTGATCATTGTGAAGATGATGGTTCTGGATTTGGTTCAGATTTCAAACCTCTCATGGTGGTAAGTACTTTTCCCCCTTAAGTTTGGATTTTGAGTTTTCCTATATCGTCACATCTTCATATAACAATGATTTAACATAACAATCTTTCACTATAATGATAAATTCTTTTTGAAATTTATATTATATGATATTATTTCATTGTTTATAACAACATTACGCTACCACATTTGAAAAAACAGGAGAAAATGACGTCACTTGTTGACTTGTTCAAGTACAATTATTAATTAATTTCATTATCTAATTAGTGGCATTTCGGGTATTTTATTATTGCCGTCACTTGTTGACTTGTTCAAGTACAATTATTAATTAATTTCATTATCTAATTAGTGGCATTTCGGCAATGCAGCAGATAATTACTGTAAGTTTATTTCTTTCAAGGGATAAAGGGAAAAAAGAATCACAGATTAAACTATAGTATAGTACTTATGTAATAGCACACCCCACGTTTTAGATTATGTAAATACTAAATATCGCCGGGTCTGTGCCAACATATATTATTTTTTATCTCAATTTATATAACATAAATAGAATTTAAATAATTAATTATTAAAATAATTAAAATTTTAAATTATTGTGATTTATAGTATTTTTTCTTCTATGTCAATTTAAGTGACACTAATATAATTTCAAGAATCAGTCAAATATTTTACATCTTTTAAATTTTTAAGTTGTTAATTGTGTGATTTATAATTTTTTTAAATAACTTTTCAATAAGATATGAATACTTTCTCCGTGCAGTTTATGAAGCACAAATAAAATTTTGATAGTCAATCAAATTTTTTGACATTAATCAAATTTTTTCTTTATATATATATACACACACTTTTTTATCTCATTTTCAAATAATATACGTTACTTTTATTTTTCTTTGCCCCATTTCAATTTATGTGACACTAATATAATTTTGATAGTGAATCAAATTTTATATATTGACATATTATTTTGTGTCTATTATTTTTTTTATGAAATATTATTAATTTTTTAATGCTTAGATGACTATAATAATTAATTAGGGGTGATAGAGTAAAATCATGATTGAAACAGCAAAACAAACATGTCTTAAATGACTTATAATAACTAATTAGAAGTGATATGACAAAATCATTATAAAAAATATTTGTGGAAAAAATTTATGAAGGTCTCATAAAAGACGTCAAGTTAATTTAAAACATCAACCGTTAATTATCATTTTATGTCTATTTTACTTTTTTTATTAAATATTATTAATTTTTTTAATACTTAGATGACTTATAATAATTAATTAGGGTTGATATAGTAAAATTACGATTGAAGCGGATGAAGCAGACATGTCAAAAATATCTATTTTACTTCTTTATATTAAATACTATTAATTTTTTAATACTTAGATGATTTGTAATAATTAATTAGAAATGATATAAGAAAATTACTATCAAAATAGTTGAAACAGGCAGCATGATCCTAAGCTCCTCCATTCACTCTTCTATTATAGAGTAATAATTCAAATCGTCTCAAAATTCTAGAACAATGACATTAAATATATTTATTACTCCCTCCGTTCTATTTTACCCGTCCCAAATTGGTTAAGTTGATGTCCTATTTTACTTGTCTCATTTTACTTATCAAGATAGGACAAATTTTTCTTTCCATGTTTTACCCTTTGCATTAATTACATTTTCTTTAAATTAAAATGTAAACATCATTTAATATGGGTACTTTGGTAAACTAGCCATGTTATTTATTATTTTTCTTAATTGTTGAGTCATTTCAATTTGGGACAAGTAAAATGGGACGGAGGGAGTAGAAATTATGTGTTATAAGACAATTTAAATTTATGGAAGCCTTAGATAACGGATACATGATTATATCGGGGCTGAGAGTTTAAGTAGAAGGTTATTAATAACCTTTCTTTCATTTTATTTGTTTCCATTACTGAAAATAATTATTTTAATTTACTTGTCTAATTTGTGAAATCAAGAGAAGTTTATTATCTTTTGAGAGTATATAGTTTCTCGTCTTATCTCTCCCGTTAGTAGTATTAGTATTGTTTTTGGTATTTTATTACTATATATTACTATTTTCATATTTCTCATTTATAGTTTTCTTGTACTACTTGTCTTTGTATATCAATTCTCTTATTATGATCTATCGGAAACATCTAGTAAGATCTATGTATACTTTATCATCTCCAATTCCTACTTGAAGGACTATACTCTGTGTTGTTGTTGACGACTTTAGGCATGTAAATACTTTTGGCATTAAATGCTTCTCATTAAGAATAGATTGAAAAATATAAAAGTTGATTATTTTCCAATACTGAAATGTATCAATTACTTTCGTAGAACAGACATATAAGAACATATTGTCACATGAATTGAACAGAGGGGCGCAATATATATGGAGTTAATTTGTTGTTGTATGTGTGTGACATGACAGGATTTGTTCATTGCCGGAAGTGATACATCGGCCATAACAACAGAATGGGCAATGGCTGAACTCCTCCGAAAACCTGAAGAACTCAACAAAGTACGACAAGAAATTATCCAACAAATAGGGACAGAGAGGCCAGTGAAAGAATCAGACATCAACAAACTCCCATACCTTCAAGCAGTAGTAAAAGAAGCGATGAGACTTCATCCAGCAGTTTCATTACTCTTACCACACAAAGCCCAAAATGACATAGAAGTGTTAGGCTACACCGTGCCTAAGGGCACTCAAGTTTTGGTGAATGCTTGGGCAATTGGAAGAGACCCGAAGTCATGGGTAAGGCCACTAGAGTTTCTGCCTGAAAGATTTATTGAATCTAGTGTGGATTATAAAGGTAGGGACTTTGAGTATATACCATTTGGCGCGGGACGAAGAATATGTCCAGGATTGCCACTAGCTATAAGGATGGTGAACTTAATGTTGGCTTCTATTATTCAACCATTTAATTGGACGTTACCAGATGGGATGGCACCGGAGAAATTGGACATGGAGGAACAGTTTGGAGTTAGCTTGAGGAAGGCTACTCCTCTTGTTGCAATTCCTAGCATGGAACAAAAGTAATGTATTTGAATTTCTTAGTGATTTGGTTTGCAACTTTTTCTTTACCTTAATGGTATTGTTTCTA
>NC_061116.1:187547908-187554934 GCF_002878395.1 Capsicum annuum
AGTGTAGTTATTTTGTAGGAATTTATATGGACTAAGGGTGTTAGAAAAATATTTTTTGTGCTCGGTAGGAAGCAGAACATATTATTTTAAAAGTATTTGTATATTATTGATCTAGCTCAATTAGGCGACCCCATCACTTTCAACATGCGCCAGGTTTCGAACTATCTAAAGAACATCCCAAAATATCCTTGCCTAATCCCACTTCCTCACGATTTCAATAGAAATTCTGATGTAAAAGGGCAGCCCGGTGCACTAAAGCTACCGCTATGCGCGGTGTTCGGGGAAGGGACCTACCACAAGGGTGTATCGTATGCAGCCTTACCTTGCATTTCTGCCAGAGACTGTTTCCAAGGCTTGAACCCGTGACCTCCTGGTCACATGGCAGTAACTTTACCAGTTACTCCAATGAATTCTGATGTAAATTTTATAAATAATTTTCAATTTATTTGTCCCATCCTCTATGAATCTAACCCACAAGAGAAGATAAAAAACAAAAATGAATGTATAAATATTGTATAAAGAATATATACGGGTGTATATACATTTTTAATAAATAATTATACATAATATATACATGATTATATATTATATTTATATAATATTAATACATGACATATACATGCTACTATTTTCTTTATTTTTTAAGAAAAATAACGTAAATGTACACCTTAACGTATCATATTTACACAAATTTCCACCTTTACAAAGTAATTACAAAAATTCTAACTAATTATGTATCTTCGTTGAATGTATCGGAGCTAATTATGTATCTCGACAAACCCAAATCAAAAAAATGCATCGAGAGCTAATTATTTATCTTTACCAAAAAAATAGTGTATTTGTTGGATGTAATATGTATCGCGGTAGACCCAAAATCGAAAAAATACATCGAAAGCTAATGATATATCTTTACAAAGAAAAAAATATATCTTCATTAGATGTATCGGGAGCTTGTATTCGACAAACCAAAAATTGAGATTTTCAGTAATTATATAAAATATCAATTTTTTTATGATTAAGCTTCAAACTTTCAAATTTATATTGTTTGGCCATTTTTTAAGGGAAAAGGACAAAAATAACACCTAAAACTAAAATAATTCCACGAAAATAGCACCTAAAACTAAAAACCCTGTAAATAGCTACTCACATACGCTTAACTACATATAACCAGAAATGCGCCCAAATCAAAATATAACTTTACCTTTCTTTCTTTCCTTTTCATTCACAATTTTCTTTTCATTCACAATTTCCTTTTTATTCAAACTCCTAATTCTCTGTTCCATTACCTTTTCTGATACTCATCTTTACCTTTTTCATTCCACAAACTTTATTATAAATCTCTAAGAATCTGCATTCAATTAGCTTCATATAGTTTTTTACCAATAAATGATAAATCATCCTCAATAAATTCATAAACAGATAAAGGATTGTCTTTCACTACTTTTTTGTTCGCTTTTTCATTCGATGGACTCGATTTTTTCACCATTTTCAACAAAAATCTCAAAATCAAATAGAGTATTTCAAAGTAAGGTAAGGATTTTTAGGTAGGTTATACGGTAGAAAAGTGTAACAAAAGAAGATTTGTTGCTATCAACTTCGGAGTAAACATATACTCCCCGTTTCTATCATTTTTAAAATTGTTACTTATCTTAGCTGGGCGGTTAATAGAACATAGCTAATGTATATGCTTGTACATAATGTATCAATGTGGTATAAAAGTGTATCAATCTAGTATAAAAGAGTATCAATTGGATATTTGCTACTGTATATGTTTGCACATATTATATCAATGTGGTATAAAAGTATATCAATCTAGTATAAAGGAGTATCAATTGGATATATGAACACTGCATATGCATGCATAGATTCCCTTCTATCTTGTTATAAAAGTGTATCAATGTGGTATAAAAGAGTATCAATTGGGTATAAGATCCCCTCTTTCTTTTTTTAAAAATGTATCATTGTAGTATAAAAGTGTATCAATATGGTATAAAAGTGTATCAACTGGTTATAGAAATTGCACGTGGCTGACTAGGCCAATGGCTAAAAGAGGAAAATAAATTAGACCGACTAGCTATAGTTGTCCATATTTTCAAATTATGGGCCATTCTTTTTTTAAAAATGGTTAGCACATGTCTTTTCCCCTTTTTTAATCACTTGTACAATTACATAATAAGACCTTTTTTATGTACAATTTGTGGTGGGAAAGAGGCCCAGAATGAACCCATGGTCCTTCTCCAACTGATGCAAGGATGCCAAGCTCGAGACCATTCACGCGTAGCAAGCTCGGGAGTTACAAAAACTCCAAAGTATGTTTATGTCTATGGCCGTGTGTGAATGTGTTATTTCTACGTCTAAGGGACTACATGTATTGGTGTGTGAAGAGGTACCTTGAAGTGTGGCCGCACCTTGGACGCATATGGAGAGCATATTGGACGCAGGACCAATCTGCCCTTGATCTGTGGCCAATCTGCTACCAATCTGCTAAAGTAGATGCAACACATATCAGATCAATGTAGTCTTCTCCTGACCTGCGGCCAATCTGCTGAAGCAGATGCAGCGCAGGCCAAGGCAGATTGGATGGAATTTCAGTCAAGGGCCAAGGGCAAGGGAGTTATTTATCAATCATATTGTATTTCACTATATAAACAACATATTAAGGTTATTTCTAGGTAGTTGATGGATGATATTTTGAGACTTCAAAAACTTGTAATATTTTGAACTTCTCTCTTTCATTTGAGAGGTTCAAAACTGAAACTCGCAAGTAGAGTGATACTTGTGTTGTATCTTGGCTAGAAACTAGGATCTTGGGGTTCATTGAGTTTCTCTTGGTCCAAGTAAGAGTTTGGTGTTAATATTCATTAATCTTAGGGTCCTTACATGTTGTAGGGTTCTTCGATTCTTGAATATTGTATGTCAAACTATCTATCCATCTCTTTTGTTATCATTGTGTTGTTGTTGATCTTTGAAGACTAGTGATGTCATGTGGGGCTCTTTCGATTCACTAGCTCTCTTGTTAACTTGTTGTTCTTGTTGTTAACTTCATCTTCTTATTCTAAAAATGTGCTATTGAAGTTTAGTGAAGCCGTGTGTGGCATATTTTGATTCACTAGCACATTGTTGTTCATCTTGTTGTTCTTGTATTGGCTTAAATCTCATGATACACACTTAGTCTTGTTTCACCAACACCCTAAGGATTTTTTTTGTGTGTCTTCTCTTTTGTCAATATTGGCTAGCGCAATAATGAAGGTAAGATAATTTCTTAGGTTCAAACGCAAATCTACATCAATAAGAAATAACCAAGACAACCGCAAAACATCTCTAATTTCTTGAGTTGTCAACTTATCGAATTGTTTCACTATTTGAAAATCACCTAATATATGAAATTTAATTTTGTATATCTAGAAGAGAATTGAATTATGAACCTTAAAATTGTGTGATATACTTCTTGGACTTATTGCTTTCATTCATTTCCGATATTATGGGCAGAGTCATCTTAGACAAAAGATAATTCAATTCAAAAAATAATTTGGTGTACACAGATTAAATGTTAGAGATTAAGTGTACATATATTTAATTGAGAAACATCAGGGCTTAGCAAACATGAGTGACTAATTAACCTATTTAATCTAAGTTTCAATTAATTATAATTCATATTCTTAACTAAACTATAAATATTGTCCCCTCTCTCTCTCGCCACTCTCTTTCATTTCTCCAATCTCGTCGTGTATCAGTGTGTTCAGTTCTAATAACCAGCTTCATATGATTGTATTTTTAGATTTTCTTGAATCTATATTTATGCGATTATCTTTTACATATAGTTTAGTTATAATATTTATATATTGTGTTTTTTATATCATGAAGTCAAGTATTTGATAATTTGTATTTTGTATTGGCTTTTAAAAAATTGAAAGAAATTTGAAGGAGATTGCGGAAAAATTGAATGATAATTTGAATGTATATTGAATGAATATTGGGTGAATACAATTGAGGTATAATGCTCTATTTATACAAGTGTTGAAACAAAATAAACCTAATTAAAACGCAATACTAAGCCGACTTCAAATCATATAAACAAGGTGGACATCTAAATAATGTACAAAGTAATAAAGTAATGTACTCCTAAATAAGGTATAAAATATTAGATATAAATACTAAAGATTTACCTAAGATGTACAAAAGAAATAAAATAATATATAAGGATTTTCTTTCTAAATTTGGACTGAAATCAACATGTTAAGGCAGTTGAAATCAAGGTTAACCCAAGCTATATATTGCAACAAACGAATATATAATGAGATGAAACAGGTGAATCAATCCTGTACAATAAATAGATACAATAATATTTCAACATCCCTCCTCAAGTTGGAGGGCACGAAAAAACACCTAATTTGTGCAAAATATTCTGATGAAGAGGACCAGTGAGAAGGGGGTTGAACAAGTGCATGTAACAGTAGCAGAGATACTGCCATCACCAGAGAATATGACCAAACTAGAATTTTTTTAAAAAAATAAAATAAAATTTAATATCAACCATACATATCACGTGTAAGTGAAACAGTTGGTCCAATGATAACATCAGTTCTGTTTACTGATGTGAATTGGTAAAAAAAAAAAAAAAGAGTTGTAGAATAGTGTTAGGAGGAGTAATTCTTGATAATGAAGATCTTGAAAAAAAAAATACCACAATGGATATAAAAATTGAAGGATTGTACCGTTGACGTAATCTAATAAAGGTAAAAAATAGCTGATTTGAGAGTGACACCAAAATAAGAACCTTTTTAAAAAATAAAATATTAATTGTGATTGATTTTTTAATGATGGTGATTCATGATTTTGGTCCATTTTTTAAATACCACCATTCAATTTTTTTGGATATTTTGAAAAATAATAGAAAGAGAAAGATTGATTGTATTGCTTTTGAGAGATTGGTGAGTGAAGATGGCCAGGGTTAAGGTATTTACCAAGACCCTTAATAAAACTTCAAATACCAAAAATATAATAATTTAAAACACAATCTAACAAAGAAAATAATCCCCAAAACTATAAAGATGAAATTATAAAAGGAGAAAATACAACCATAATGAATGAATTTCACGATTAAAAATATTAAAGCAACAAAGGGATTGATGGTGGTTGATGAGATGATTTTGATAATTGATGAGGTTGGTGAGTGCAGTCTCCATGAAAGAACCAAGTCAATAGACTTGTTTCATAAATTGTGAATACTATCAAAATGAATAAATTGATAGCCTATTTGTTTCATCTTGAATACTATCAAAATAATGATGATAATAATGATGAGAGAGAGAGAGAGTGACGAGTACAGTTGCTAGAAATAGATCATATCAATATCCATGTTCCCAACATAGTAAATCAAAAAGTCGAAAAGTGTTTTTCGAGAGAGTGACGAGTGCAGTCACCATAAACGATTCATATCAATAGACATGTTCCAAACATAGTAAATCAGAAAGTCTAAAAGTATTTTTTATATTGAAGAAAATACAAAAATTGACACAAGATTATCCAAGGATCGAAACCTTGCTCTGATACCATGTTAATAATGAATCTTGGATCTAACTCAACCTCAAAATTTAGTTCATGAGAGGAGGATTGTCCTAGTCCATATATGGAAACCAATTACCCATTTCTTTTTTGATGTGGGATACTTAACACTTTTCCACATGTTCAAACCTCGTTAACTGAAGCGTAAGCAATATAATACGGGGACCCAACATCGTTGAATAAAGGGGGATATGAGTTAAAGCCAAAAATACACCTCAGCATACGGGTTGTCTATAGGCCCCATGATTGTTGCTTGCCAATGGAACATATCCTCTGTCACTGGACTAAACTGCACGGTGTGGGAGGATCCTTTTGCAAATCATTGAGCTTCTCCAATGTCCTCTTAGACGCTATCAATTAGTGCCCGTACCTTCAACTCCAAACCTTGAAATAGATATTAAAAATGGAAAAAATAGATGAATTTAATAAAGTTGAAATAATTGAACAAGACGAAAAATATAGAGGTGAGGGGAAGAAGATATTTTTGACCCAATAGAAGAAATAGAAGAGAACACAAAAAATTGATAAAAGATCGAAATTAACTTTGCACTAATACCATGTTAGAAATTGAATTGAAGCTTAAAAGCTATTGCGGAAAAATTGAATGAGTAGTTGAATAATTTGAATAAATGATTGTATTGCATTGAATAATTGAACAATTTAAAAGATATTGCAGATGAAAGAGAATTGAATAAGTAGTTGAATAAATTGAATGAATGGTTGAATTGAATTGAATACATTCAACACAATCAATTCAAGTTCAATTATTCAATTATCCAATTCAATTCAACCATTCATTCACATTATTCAACTACTCATTCAACTCTCTTTCAAATTTGTCGCAATATCTTTCAAACTTCAATTGAATTTCTAACATCACTAATACAAATACAGTTAATAACTATTGATACAAATATAGTAATTACAAAAACTTCAAATTATAAGTTTTTAAATTATAGTTATGCATGCTTATTTTTTCTATATTTATGTTATTTTCGAGAGTTTTCCTAGAAAAAAATCTACACTCTTCACCAATTTTCTGATTCTAACAATGTTCGACATGTCAACTGTTCAACTTCTTCTAACTTTTCGTCCTCAGGATTCGGAAAGATTCTGCAAAGCTTTACAAAAAACTAGGCAATCTTCTCCATTTTGTGCATAAATCATTAAAATCATTACAAATGAAGAGACAATTTGAGAATTTGTCGAGAATAGAGATTAGGGGTGTGTTCAGTACGAAGAAAATGTTTTTATGAGAAATCTTTTTCAGAAAAATAAATTAATTTTTACTTTGTTTTGTGTTAGTTATGCAAATGAAAAAGTATTTTTAAAAGTAGTTGTATATATTTAAATAACACAAAATAATGATAATAAATAAAAAAAAATATATATTTTTAAAAAATATATATTTAAAACTGAGAAGAATAACGTTTTGTTTTTTTTTGGGGGGGGGGGGGGGGG
>NC_061116.1:187555034-187555281 GCF_002878395.1 Capsicum annuum
GGGGGTCGAGGTAGAGGTGGTAAAGGTGGGGCTTGGGATAGGGTAAGGAAAAAAATTGAATGTTTTTAAAAACAAATTAAAATTTTTTTAAAAAGATGTTGGAAGTAGTAGTTAGGGTGGGGGTTAGGGTTGTGGGGGTAGGATAGGGTAAGATAAAAATTGAAAACTTCGAAAAAGAAAATTCAAAAACTATTTTTTTTTGTGGAGGAGTGGGGGGTAGGAGAGGACGACAAGGGGGGGGGGGGGG
>NC_061116.1:187555381-187572529 GCF_002878395.1 Capsicum annuum
GGGGTAAGAAAAAGATTTTGAACTTTTTTTTAGAAAACAAAATAAAATCTTTTAATTTTCTTTTGTGGAAGGTGGGTGGGGGAGCGCCGAGGGCCGGAAAGGGGTGATGTAAGGAAAAAAAAATTAGGGAGAAGGCGAGGTGGATGTAGGAAGAATAAAGGTAAAAGTGAATGATTTTAAAAGTGGGGTATAAATATTTAATTTTGTTTTTTTAATTTTAATTAAGAAAGTCATCTTCTTCATTTAGAGAAACTTGTTTTATAGGTAAAATGTTTTCTAAAGCTTTTAGCCACATAAACATGATAAAACAAAAAATGTGCACCTAAGGTTTACACCGATGAAAGGGAAATGGATCGGAGGAATTTGAGGAAATGACAAAAAGTTTTTACTTTAATTTGAGCAAAAATAATGGCTTTTAAGAAAATAAAAAATGGAGGGATGCTGACATACTACTTATTATAAGGTCACAAACCTTGCATACATCAATTGTAAAACTAAATCAAGATATGCCAGAACCCAAAAAGGTTATTTAGTATGTAGGATAAGATAAAAACATCTCAAAATTAAGTCTAAAACAAACTTTATACTGATACCCAATTTAAATTTATCCTGAAATATTATTACATATATTGTCCTCAATAATTGAAAAAAATTCAAAAAACGACAAAGATGAGAATACCTCAGTTAGGTTATTGAAAAGCAAGACTTTACGAACATTTTTTTTTTTTTTGGAACCCGAAAACCCGCAGCTACTACATCCTTCGGATGTGCGCACTGGGTAAACTCCCCACTATATAATAGACTGCAAATCACGCAAGGGATGTAAAACGCACTAGGCAAGTCCTGTGCGACAGGCTTATGGCTCAAAGGCATTGAGGGGGGAATCGATCACAGGTAAGTTGTGGTGGGCTACCACCCTCCAAACCAGTCTGCTTCCACCTAATTTAGAAACACATACATGTTTCAAATGCCAAATATCATACTTGTTGTTTCGGGCACACAATCTGTATGCTTACATAATACATTTCAATCTAAGTTCAAGATTAATAAAAATAGTATTTAATTTTAAAAATAATATTTAATTTTTTTAAGAAATATGATGTATACTCATAAGTTCTAAAAATTATTAAAATTATTCATAACTTTTTGTTAACATTTTATAATGAATATGTTTCATGAAAAAAATTAAACTCATAATTTATAAAAATCAACCTACTTATAAATAAATTTAGACATCAGTGTAAGAGCTATCGAAATTTTCTCAACTCACAAAGAATTATCCAATTTTTCTACTTCTATTACCTTTAACAAGTTTGTGTAATAATATGTATAATACTTGAGTCAAATAACAAGGTGTATTAATGATGAGGTTGCTGGCAAATAGATTAATTAAGATTAATAAACGATGAATATTATTATAAAATATAAAAATTTAGGGTAAAGTTTAAGTTTTTAATAGTTTTCAAATAACAAAATTTGGCCCAAACACTAGAAAAAACTAGTTTATAAAAATTTGAATTATTTATAAAAATATTTATCAAATAATGACAAATCATATGATTGAATAATTTTTGTCAAATTTCTCCAACAACTACTTAGGATATGGTCAAAAGAGTCCTAAATTTGTCGATGATCAAATTAATTAACTACTCTCTATTTACTTTTATCATATTTACAATAAATCTTGTACATAGTTTAAAAGAATAAACAAAATCCATATTTTTATTACGGTATATTCATATTATTTGATGTATAATCTTAATAAATTTTAAAAAATGATTTCAAATGAGTGGCTAACATTAAAGAAAAAATATAAAAAAATTATCTCTTATAATATTCTAAACAAACAAGTAAACGTAAATCAAGAGAGGAGTTTAATATGTATCAGACATAAATTCTTTAATTTTTTGAGATAAAACTTACAAATTTAGAAACTATCTAAAAGTAATACAAGTCATAATAATTAAATAATTCAAAATATTTGAAAAATTTATGGTCCCGTTAACTTTTATAGCTTGTGCAGTTTGGGTTTTGTACGCCCCTTAAAATTTAATGATTGACATAAGTATTTTACTGCATTATTCTTTAATTGATGTTTAGTTTAGGTCTTGAAAAATAATTTAGAAAATAAGTAATTAGCCTTAACAGTAAAATATGGAAAAAAAATTCTTGATAAGCTAAAAGTAATAAGTACAACTAAAACTATATTTTTAATATATTAAATAAATAAAAGTAAACAGAAGGAATATTAACTGAAATAAATATTGTGCCTGAATTTATATCATGACTGTTGCAAACCAGACGGACCCTTGAACGAGGAGTGTTGGCCAAACCTATATTTATGGATATTGAAGTTACCAAAATTACAAACCACGCAAATATATGGATGGCATTTCTATAATCTAAGAAAATATCTCATCAAAATTAATTCCCCTTTATTGCATAGCAAATTGATTGCCATCTACATACATTTCACACGAGTTGTAAGAATAGTGAAATAGATAAATATATTGTATGTAGAATCCATTTTCAAGCAAAGACAGAAATATTGTGTGATTTTTTTCATCTATTTTAATTTTTTGGACAGAGTTACATGATATTTGTTATTGATGGAAGGTGATTCTTGTGAAATTGGTTAAGGTGCATGTAAGCTAGTCAGGACACAATGGTTATTAAAAAAAATTGTAAGGAGAAGGAAAAGGATAATTCTATCTTTTGAAGCAAAATCTTCAAATATGATAGGGAAAATAACCTTTTAAATCCTTGTGTTATTGTCTTATTTTATTTTAGTCCTTGTGATATTCAATTAAGGGCATTTTGTGCTTTCTAAGCCCTTTGACTAATACTATAAAAAAGCTGGCAAATTGTGACGAATATTTTGTCAATTTGTGACGATTTTTGACCGTTACAAAAAGAATTGTGGCGGTTTCGGAAAGTGCCACAATAAGCCTTGTCACGAGCAATATTATGACAGTTTTTTAAAACCTCCGTCCGCCACAAAATGAATTTTGAATTTGTGGAATTTTTTTAAGTTAATAAGTGACAGTTTTGAATCCTCTCAATATGATATTAATGTTTCAAAAAAAATTATTGCGGGAGTTTATAAACCCCCGCAATATAATCACAATGTCACAAAAAAACATTGTGGTGTTCTATAAATTCCACAATAAAATACTAGTTGTTTTCTTAGAAAACTATGTAGGAGTTTTCAACCACTAAAATATGAAATTAGTACTTAAAAAATAATAATTGGTGGTAGTTTAACTCCGCCATAATATTTTTGTTTCTTCCACCATCTTCTCCATCGTTATGTATGTATCTCCTTTGTCTATCATTAGACTAGTAATCAGGACAAAGAGCGTGGAGTACATGCCATTTTTTCTGTCATTTGTCGTTGTTGTGTCCTGCTCCTTCTAATTTATCTATGCTCTGCTAGAAATGGATCAATTTATTGGCATTGCAACAGGTGTTGGCTTGGGTTTAGTAGTAGTGCAACTGATCTTGTATTTCATTTACTATGACAAGAAAAGTTTAAACAAGATTACATTTGTTGTTGATGAGTCCATACAGATGAAAAAATGCCATAGCAATAATGTTAAGTCATTTCATGATGAGAAGCAATCGAATTTTCATGAAGATAATCAGCACTCCAACCAGCCTAAGCTTGTCGCCGTTTCCAATTTGACCAAAAAAATGATAAAAGCTAGTCAGTCAAAGTAAAACTGGTAGGTTGCACAAGAAATAAGTCATTTCTCCATTCTGAAGTATTTCATATAGAACTAGAATAAGGACTAAGAGAAAGCATCCATTAGATTTAAATATTACACGTATATGAAATATTACCAACTACAATGTGAAAGAATCAATAACTATGTCACCAAGGTGGCCAAACAGCACAACGTTCCAAACCAAAGTGTAGACAAGTTATAGAGGATCAAGTTTGTGGCCATTCAAAATTCAGTGATTTTTGTTCAGAATCTGTTCCTTTTGATTCCAAAATCATTTTGATGTGAGTTAATAATATTGTAAAGACGTAACAGTGTGTAAGGAATGATGGAAAATCTTCATATCTGAATGAAAAATTCATGATCAAAGATAAGCAAGAAAAAAAAAACGAGCCCAAATTAATAGCACGCATACCTCTCAGTACTAGCTTTCCTCTTCTGCTCCTCGGCTTTCATTAAAGCATCTTAATTATGAGCTACAAATGCAGTGCCAAACCTGACACAAAAGAGACAAATAGAATGGGGTAAGAACAACTTAACATATATCCTCACATGAGTTTTATGACTCTGGCTATCCGATAGCCACTCTCCCTACAGACACAAAATCTTTATTAGACAATGTAAGACTTGAACTAAGTTGAGCGGAATGTTCACTTTTGATTCCGCATCCGTGTCGGATTCTCTAAAATTTCTGTAATACCCGTGCCTTTTTCCTAGCTAGAAATCATCTCGAGGATGATAGGACTTACTTTGAAATATAAACTTATCTTTTTACACATAGTATTTTTAATATCTTCACTTTCTATCACGTGAGAAATTGAGTTAGCTTTCCAACGGTACCAATTTTATCCAAATCCGACATCAGACGAGGAAGTTATGGACGTTTTACTTGAAACTGTCGGAGACGCCCAGGTATGACGACCAAGTTAACGGACCACCACTTTGACTGTCACAGCTAAGGCAGTTGAGTCACGTACTGGATAAGGACTGACAGATGAGTTAACGAATCGTCAAAGTTGTGATGGACCGCCATCCAGGCCGTCAACTCTTATCCAGTGAACCCCATTTCTGGTCCACGTCTGACGGGCTAAGTGACGTACCATCAAGTGTCTGACAAATCGTCAGTCGGACCGTCACACGCCATGTTCAGTTTATTTTTAGGTCGTTTTAACAGAGGTATTTTGGTCACTTACCATTCGCCTATATATACCCAGAAAAGTCCAAATTCAGCCATTATGCTCATTATTATTTCACAAACAAAAACTAGGGTTTCTCTCTGAATTTAATTCTCAAGAACAAGACCCAATCTTCTTCAAGAATCAAATGATTTCAAATCCTTCAAGTTCAAAAACATCAAGAACCTTGAGTCAAGTATGCGTAGTGTTCATCTATGTACCCATTTCGTTCATAGAGTTCAAGAACCATGCTTTTAAATGAGAAACTTTGATTTCCTTGTTGTTATGCGATGTTGTTCATCTTAATGATCATTGTTTAAGCTTCAAGATATTAATATAAGTTGACTTCCATGATGTATGCATGCTTGTAGTTAAAACCTATGAATTTGGGTGGTTCAAGATGATTAAAATTATTGAGAAAACCTATGCCCCAAAGTGTGCATGCAAGCTATTTGTTAAAATGCCTAGAATGCTAAAAATCATGTTCCCATGACCCCATAGTAGTTAAATGACAAGCTATGTCAACTCTTAAGATGATTCCACATGAACTTTCATGCTATTGATATGTGTTGCTAGTATGATTATGCAATGAACATGATATTAAGGTTGTGCAAGTACTTTCATGTGGCATGAAATCCTTTCCATGCAATACATTGTTGATAACCATGCTTATTATGAAATCCCTTATGTACGATATTATGAATTGTGGACTCAAATCTTGTGATCAAGTTATGTCATGTGTGTCAGTTTTCTTCCATCGAGTCCTGGGGGTATTCGTACCCGAAAAATATAGTTGTATGCCTAGAGCCAAGTCAAGTTACCCCGATAAAATTAGTCAAGCCATGATCTATAGAACTCAGTCAGTCATGTGACTCAGAAAACCTCCGAAATCTCATGATCTCAGTAAAATCTCATATAGTAGTGTTATTCCGTCAATCAACGAAAGTCAGTTACTCAGTCCTTGTACAGTCAGTTAAATCATGCTCAATCTCTTTAAATGGGAGTAGAAGTTAGCACCGAGTGAACCCAAGGATGGGAACTCACCTGCCAGTTTAGGGTGTGATTCTTAGTAGTCATCCTTGTGATCCAGAACTATGTAGCCAGCGTAGGTTGAGACATCTTAACCTGTCAGACTAGGGTTGATGAGGTGGCTTAACCAGTCAGTTGAGGGTTCCCACCATTCTCGTTTGAGTACCTGCCAGTTGAGGGTCACTCACAACTGTTCTTACTAGTGGCGCGGTATTGACACCTCTCCAGTTGGGGCAAAGATTAGACCCCAACTTATTGGGGCATGTCAGTTAAACAACTACCTCCCACAGTTTCAGGCTCAATCTCAGTAAAAGAACCTAGATAGTTCTTCAGATATCAGTATACCAGGACTGCCAGATACAGTCAAATTCAACTATAGTACATAACTCAGATAGTTCTATCAGATGCAGGACTGTCAAGCACAGACACCCATGTATTCAAAACTGCAGTATCAGTCATGATCAGTTATCAGTAAACTATGTATTACCGTATAGATTTAGCTATCACGCATTCGCGATCTTAATTTCTATATATACATGTTTGCACTCTCACGTTCATATCAGTCAGTTAGTTAGCATTGTTCATGCATGTAACCCTATTTATGTTCAGCCTACCTCACTTGTATACTCATTACTCTAGTTGTACTGACGTATTCGTGCTATGGTGCTTTCTCTTTATGTTACACCATAGGATCAGAGACGAGTTTTGAACCAGCAGTAACAGTCGCATTCCAGTAGATAGAGTTACAGTGAGTCCTCTTCAATCGAGGATGATATGATTCGATTTATTCATTTATTATTTCAGTTAGCTATCAATTTACGGAGTTAGTTGGAGACATGTTCCTTCAACTCCTTATTCAGACAGTGTTTAGAGGCTTTCAGATTTAGTTCATATTTGATTCAGTTTTCAGTTATTTTGGGTACCTTTCACCCATATGGATGTTGTTTTACTAGATTCTTTATTCAGTTGAACCTTATGGCCTATATGTTCATATTTTCCACATATCATATGTATGTTAAGCAATGTACAGGTACAGATATCAGTTATGGGTTAGCTTGTAGTCCCTCGGGTCATGAGCACCATGTAGTATTCCAGTTTAGAAAATCGGGGTGTTACAAACTTGGTATCAGAGCCTAAGGTTTAATAGAGTCCTAGGAAGTCTGAAAGCCGCATCTAGTAGAGTCTTGTACATGGGTGTGTTGCACGCCACATTTATGTGCAGGAGGCTAAGAGATATTTTAGGAATAGTTTTCCTTTTTTCAGTATTCATGTCGTGCTAGTGAGCATAATCTCAAGTTAAACTCTCAGTCTAATCCGTTCTTCTCTTATTTCAGAATATGCCTCCAAAGAGAAGAAACCAGCCAGTTCCTCAGCCCGAAGACCCTTTGGGTGAGCATGTTTCTTATGCGGAGTTTAGAGCCACATTCACAACACTTGCTCAGTCCGTGGCTGCCCAAAATGAACGTCCACTAGTTATTCCAGCCAATCCAGTGGCCAATTCCGCAGCAGCTAGAATTCAAGACTTTACCCGAATAAACCCTCAATCTTTCTTCAGGTCTAAGTCTGATGAAGACCCTCAGGAGTTCATTGACCAAGTCCAGAAGGCCATTGACATCATGGGAGTTACTTCTGTTCAGAGCAACGAGTTAGTCGCGTACCAATTACAGGATGTTGCTCACACTTGGTACAAACAGTGAAAGTCTGAGAGGTTGGAGGATACAGGTCCTATAGAGTGGGAGGAACTTGTCACGGCTTTCTTTGATAGATTCTTTCCCTAAGAGCTAAGGAAGGCCAAAGTTCTTGAGTTTATCAACCTCAGGTAGGGAAATATGACGGTTAGGGAGTATTCTCTCAGATTTACTCAGCTAGCCAGATATGCCCCTCATATGGTTACAGACAATAGGGATAAGATGAGCAAGTTCGTGTCAGGAGTGAATGATAGCATGGTAAATGAGTGTAGATCTGCAATGCTGAATAGTGATATGACTTTAGCCAGGATCATGACCCATGCTCAGCAAATAGAGGATAAAAAAATTAGGGCTAAGGAAAGGCAGAATAAGAGAGCAAGATCAGGCAATTTCAATTTTGCTCAGCCCAAATTACAGAGAAAATTGTTCCCAGTTTCTTTCCAAGTCATCAGCTCCAGTTCATTTTTTAGCCAGTGCTCCAGCTCCTAAGTTTAGAGATAGAGCACCCGAATCTAAATCTCAGGGCAGTGTCAGCAATGCCTGAACTATCCCCTCTGTCAAACTTGTGATAAAAACCACCAGGGTGTTTGCAGAGCCGGTGGTGATGTTTGTTTCCGATATGGCAAGCTAGGCCACATAGTCAGAGATTGTCCTCAGTCCAATTATCAAGGTTAGCAAAATCGTTCCACATCTCAGTCCGGTCACCTGAACCAGCAGGGTGCCACTTCCAGTGCTACTAGTGGGCAATGTCCAAACAGACTCTATGCTCTTCAGACTCGAAAGGATTAGAAATATTCTCCTGATGTTATTACTGGTACGTTATAGATTTTCCATATTCATGTTTACGCTTTGCTAGATCCAGGTGCATCCTTGTCTTTTGTCACTACATACATAGTAAGCGATTTCGAAATAAGTCCCAAAATTTTAGCAGAGCCCTTTTTAGTCTCTACCCCAATGGTTAAAACCATCATATCTTGGCGGATATACAGGAACTACCCGATTATGATATTTTAAAAATCCGTATCAGCAGATTTAGTCGAATTAGAGGTGACTGATTTTGATATCATTCTCGGCATGGATTGGCTTCATTCCTACTATTCCACATTCAACTGCAGGACTCGTATAGTTCAATTTCAGTTCCCAAATGAGCCCATCCTAGAGTGGAATGGTAGTACTTCATCTTTTAGGGATCAGCTTGTTTCTTACCTTCGGGCAAGGAGAATGATTTCAAAGGGATGTGTGTATCATCTCATACACGTAAAGGATTCCAGTTCCAAATCTCCTAGTCTTGAATTAGTTCCAGTTTTTAATGAATATTCAAATGTCTTTCCCAAAGATCATCCAAGCATTCCTCCCGAAAGAGAAATAGACTTCGACATAGACCTTCTCCTAGATACTCAGCCTATTTCTATTCCGCCATACAGAATAGCACCAGAAAAACTCAAGGAATTGAAAGATCGGCTGAAGGATCTCTTAGATAAGGGATTCATCAGGCCCAGTGTATCCCCATGTGGTGCACCATTCTTATTCGTGCGCAAGAAAGATGGTTCTCTCAGGATGTGTATTGATTATCATCAGATCAACAAAGTCACGATCAAGAACAGGTATCCGCTTCCTAGAATAGATGACCTATTTGACCAACTTCAGGGTGCCAATTATTTCTCCAAGATAGACCTCAGATCAGGCTATCATCAGCTTAACGTTAGAGAACGTGACATCCCAAAGACAGCTTTCCATACTCGGTATGGTCACTTCAAATTTCTAGTCATGTCCTTTGGTCTTACTAATACCCCTATAGCTTTCATGGACTTGATGAACCGGGTGTTCAAGCAGTACTTGGACATGTTCATCATAGTCTTCATAGATTATATTCTGGTCTATTCTCGCACAGAGCGTGATCATTCAGACCATCTCAGAATTGTTCTTCAGACTCTCGGAGATCATCAGTTGTTCGATAAGTTTAGTAAGTGAGAATTTTAGATAAGATCAGTAGCATTCCTTGGACATATAATTTTTGGTGATGGCATTAGAGTAGATTCTCAGAAGACCGAAGCGGTGAGAAACTAGCCTCAGCTTATTTCTCCATCTGATATCAAGAGTTTCCTAGGTTTGGCTGGCTATTACAGACGCTTTATCGAGGGATTTTCTTCTATTGCATCTCCTATATCCATATTGAGTCAGAAGAAGGTTAAGTTTCAGTGGTCGAATTCTTGCGAGAAGAGTTTTCAAGAGTTACAGACTCGACTCACCTCAGCCCCAGTTCTAACTCTTTCAGATGGTTTAGACGGTTTTATAGTCTATTGTGATGTGTCCAGAGTGGGTTTAGGTTATGTCCTCATGCAGCATGGTAAGGTCATAGCCTACGTCTCCAAATAGCTAAAGCCTCAGGAGAAGAATTATCCTACTCATGATCTTGAGTTAGCAGTCGTAGTATTTGCCTTAAAGATTTGAAGGCATTATCTATACGGAGTTCATGTAGATGTCTTCATGGATCATAAGAGTCTCCAGTGTGTCTTTTCTTAGAAATATCTCAATATTTATCAGAGAAAGTGGTTAGAGCTCTTGAAAGATTATGACATGAGTATCTTTTATCACCTGGGCAAGGCCAACACTGTGGCCGACGCTCTCAATAGACTTTCCATGGGTAGTTTTTCTCATGTAAAGAATGGTAAAAAGAAGATAGCCCAGCTTGCCAGACTAGGCGTTCGCTTAGTCGACTCTTCAGAGGGTGGTGTATGTGTTCAGAGTAGTTCAGAGCCATCTCTAGTTTCTGAGATGAAAGAAAAGAAAGACAGGGATCCCAGCCTTGTCAAGCTAAAAGAGTCAGTTCAGAATTAGAAAGTAGAGGCTTTCTTCCAAGGGGGAGATGGTGTCCTTCGTTGTCAAGGTCGTCTGTGTGTTCCAGGTGTAGATGACTTGAGGCAGCGAATTCTTGTAGAGGTGCATGGTGCGCGATACTCTATTTATCCAGGGGTTACTAAGATGTACCATAACTTGTGGGAGATCTATTAGTGGAGTGGGATGAAAAGAGATATTGCAGAGTTTGTGGTTAAGTTCTCCACACGTAAGCAGGTTAAAATAGAGCATCAAAAACCTAGTGGGTCCATACAGGAGTTCACCATTCCTACTTGGAAGTGGGGAAAAGTGAACATGGATTTCGTGACGGGTTTGCCTCGAAATCGTCATCAGCATGATTCAGTTTGGGTTATTGTAGACAGAATGACCAAGTCAGCTCATTTCCTTCCAGTTTGTACCTCTTATTTAGTCAAGGATTATGCCAAACTCTATATCAGGGAGTTGGTCAGATTACACGGTATTCCATTATCTATCATCTCAGATAGAGGTACATAGTTCACCTCTTACTTTTGGAAAGCATTCCAAAAGGGTCTTGGTACAAGTCCATCTCAGTACAGCATTTCATCCTCAGATAGATGGCCAAGCAGAGAAGACCATTTAGACTCTTAAAGATATGCTAAGGGCGTGTGTAATTGATTTTAAGGGAAGTTGGGACGACCACTTACCCTTGATTGAGTTTGCATACAACAATAGCTATCATTCCAGTATTCAGATAGCTCCATTCGAAGCTCTCTATGGTAGGAGGTGTAGATCTCCAGTCGGTTGGTTCGAAGTTAGTAAGGCCTCAGTCATCGGTCCTGACTTTGCATTCGACGCCTTAGAGAAAGTTCAGTTGATCAGAGAGAGACTTCGGGATGATAAGAGCCGATAGAAGTCTCGAGTTTGAGGTCAATGACTATGTCTATCTCAAAATCTCTCCCATGAAGGGAGTGAAGAGGTTCGGCAAGAAAGGGAAACTCATTCCCTACTATGTCGGTCCCTTCAGGATTCTCAGTCACTTCAGCAAGGTAGCTTATGAGCTCCAATTGCCTTCAGATCTAGCCTCAGTTCATCCGATCTTTCATGTCTCTTTGCTTAAGGAGTACATAGGTGAACCAGTAGTTATAGTCCTTATTCAGAACATTGATGTTCAGGGCAGCCTCTCTTATGAAGAGATTCCAGTCAAAATTTTAGACTATCAGATTTGTAGGCTGAGGAACAAAAAAGTCCCTCTAGCCAAAGTTCTTTGGTGAAATCAGTCCGTTGAGGGAGCTAATTTGGAAGGAGAAGCAGACATGTGTACCAAGTACCCTCACCTTTTCTCTGCCAACCCAGATCAAGCTCAAGATAACAGTCCTCCTTAATTTTATTCAGTTTCACGTTCAGCATTCAATACAACTTGATATTTCATTTTGTGTTCATGTTCCATCACAAATTTGGTATCAAGTACCATTTCATATTCAGTCATAAATACATGTATCAGTCCAGTAAATAATAATGCATCAGATATGCATTCTTATTGCGAGAACCTCAGTCATGCATTCATGAATCAGTTACACGTGCATTAGATATGCATGTTCAGTATAACGCGGTCCAGTTTGTCAGACATAAGATCATGTTCCATCTACTCATGTTCGAATTATTGTTTCCCCTCTCAGTCAGTTCTATTAGAGGACGAATATTCTCAAGGGAGAGATATTATAATACCCGTGCCTTTTTCCTTGCTAGAAATTATCTCGAGAATGCTAAGACTTACTTTGAAATGTAAACCTATCTTTGTACACATGGTATTTTTGAGATTTTCACTTTCTATCACATGAGAAATTGAGTTAGCTTTCCAACGGTACCAATTTTGTCCAAATTTGGCATAAGACAATGAAGTTATGGACATTTTACTTGAAACTGTCGAAAATGCCCAGGTATGACAGCCAAGTTGACGGACCACCATATAAGTGACGGACCGCCACTTTGACTATCACAGCCAAGGCAGTTGAGCCACATACTGGATAAATACTTATGAATGATTTGACGGATCGTCAAAGTTGTGACGGACCATCATCCAGGCCGTCAACTCTTATCCAGTGAACCCCATTTCTGGTCCACGTCTGAAGGGCTAAGTGACGGACCGTCAAGTGTCTGACGGACCATCAAGTGTCTGACGGACCTTCAGTCGGACCATCACACACCACGTTCAGTTTATTTCCAGATCATTTTAACAGGGGTATTTTGGTCACTTACCACTCGCCTATATATATCCAGATAAGTCCGAATTCAGCCATTATGCTCATTATTATTTCACAAACAAAAACTAGGGTTTTTCTCTGAATTTAATCCCCAATAACAAGACCCAATATTCTTCAAGAATCAAAGGATTTCAAATCCTTTAAGTTCAAAAACATCAAGAACCTTAAGTCAGGTATGCGTAGTGTTCATCTATGGAGCCCTTTCATTCATAGAGTTCAAGAACCATGCTTTTAAATAAGAAACTTTGATAATGATCATTGTGTAAGATTCAAGATATTAATATAAGTTGACTTCCATGATGTATGCATGCTTGTAGTTAAAACCCATGAATTTGGGTGATTCAAGATGATTAAAATTGTTGAGAAAACCTATGCCCCAAAGTGTGCATTCAAGGTGTTTGTTAAAATGCCTAGAATACAAAAAATCATGTTCCCATGACCCCATAGTATTTAAATGACAAGCTATGTCAACTCTTAAGATGATTCCACATGAACTTTCATGCTATTGATATGTGTTGCTAGTATGATTATGCAATGAACATAATTTAAGGTTATGCAAGTACTTCCATGTGGCATAAAATCCTTCCCATGCAATACATTATTGATAACCATGCTTAGTATGAAATCCCTTATGTACGATATTATGAGTTGTGGACTCAAATTTTGTGATCAAGTCATGTCATGTGTGTCAGTTTCCTTCCATCGAGTCCTGGGGGTATTCTTACTCAAAAAATATAGTTGTGTGCCTAGAGCCAAGTCACTCTACCCCGATAATCTCAATCAAACCATGATCTATAGAACTCAGTCAGTCATGTGACTCAGGAAACCTCCGAAATCTCATGATCTCAGCAAAATCTTAGACAGTAGTGTTATTCCGTCAGTCAATGGAAGTCAGTTACCCAGTCCTTGTATAGTCAGTTAAATCATGTTCAGTTTTTTTATATAGGAGTAAAAGTTAGCACCGAGTGAACCCAAGAATGGGAACTTACCTGCTAGTTTAGGGTGTGATTCTTAGCAGTCATCCTTGTGTTCCAGAACTACGTAGCCAGCGTAGGTTGAGACATCTTAACCTGTTAGACTAGGGTTGATGAGGTGGCTTAACCTGTCAGTTGAGGGTTCCCACCATTCTTATTTGAGTACCTGCCAGTTGAGGGTCACTCGCAACTGTCCTTACCAGTGGCGCGGTATTGACACCCCTCCAGTCGGGGGCAAAGATTGGACCCCAACTTATTGGGGCATGTCGGTTAAACAACTACCTCCTGCAGTTTTAGGCTCAGTCTCAGTAAAAGAACCCAGATAGTTCTTTAGATATCAGTATACCAGGACTACCAGATACAGTCAAATTCAGTTATAGTATGAAACTCAGATAGTTCCATCAGATGCAGGACTGCCAGGCACAGTCATCCATGTATTCAGAACTACAGTCTCAGTCATGATCAGTTATCAGTAAACTATGTATTAGTGTATAGATTTAGCTATCATGCATTCGCGATCTCAGTTTCTATGTATGCATGTTTGCACTCTCACATTCATATCAGTCAACTAGTTAGCATTGTTCATGCATGTAACCCTATTTATGTTTAGCCTACCTCACTCGTATACTCAGTACTCCAGTTGTACTGACACATTCGCACTATGGTGCTTTCTCTTTATGTTACACCATAGGTTCAGAGACACGAGTTTCAGACCAGCAGTAGCAGTCGCATTCCAGTATATAGAGTTGCAGTGAGTCCTCTTCATTCGAGGACGATATGATTCAATTTATTTATTTATTATTTTAGTTATCTATCAGTTTACGGAGTTAGTTGGAGACATGTTCCTTCACCTCCTTATTCAGACAGTGTTTAGAGGCTTTTAGATTTAGTTCAAATTTGATTCAGTTTTCAGTTGTTTTGGGTACCTTTTACCCATATGGATGTTATTTTACCAAATTCCTTATTCAGTTGAACCTTATGGCCTATATTTTCATGTTTTCCGCATACCACATGTATGTTAAGAAATATACAGGTACAAATATCAGTCATGGGTTGGCTTGTGGTCCCTCGGGGTCATGAGCACCATGTAGCATTTTGGTTTAAAAAAATCGGGGTGTTATAATTTCACAGCTCACCAAGCAAGTATTTATCTAGCAATTTGAAAGAGGTTTTTGTCTTCTAATGAGGACCATTTCAGTAAAGGCAACAAGCATCAGCAAGCAAATATATTAAAGAGCCAACCCTACATCTTCAACTTATCTGTTTCATCACAATGGTCGTTAAATTGATAGAAGTTTTCTTTTCTTCTAGATAGAACAGAATAAAAGGTCCAAAGGACAACATAGGACAATTAACTTCAAATTGAATGCAAAGATTCAGAGAAATAAACCAAAGAGAAGATTTATCATCTTAATTTTTGTTTTCACTTTATTACCTAATTGACAAGTTAGTTTTTGAATTTGTCAGGGTTCATTTTTTTCTTCGAGTGAAATGCATAAGATACTTGTGCATCCATTCCCATGCTGAAGTAATTCCAGAACCCTCCACGAATTGTATGAAAACCTTCCACATTCAGTTCATCAGATAGAGAAACCCGGTGAAAGGCATGCAAAGAATAAGGCAATTCCAGTGGCGCGACAGGATCATAAGAACCTTTTTTGGGTGCTCATATCCTCATTAGAATGTGCCAACTGTCTATTTTCTTTTTCCGGTTACATAGGTAACGGATAGCTCAAACTAAATGGGCAGTATACTATTAGTAGTGGCTTTAAATAGAGGCTCGAAGAATGACCACAAAAACAATGATGGAGAGCGATATGGAACACTACAAACATGATTATAATGCTAAGAAGTAGCAAACAGAATATTAAAACCATTGACACAAGAAAGATGCACCACGAAAATTTCCAATACCTACACTTAAATAATTTTACCATTGACACAAGGAAGATGCACCACGAAAATTTCCATAAACTCAAATATAAATATTAGATATCAAATACTAAAAACAAAAAGACAAATGCATTGTGATTATAATGCTAAGAAGTAGCAAACAGAATATTAAATCTAGTAGAGAGAGTAGATAATAAAGAAACCCAATTTTATTTCTTTTCTTTTTATATTTTCTTATGACTCCCTTTGTTGGATCCCTCTCCATTAATAAAAAGAAAGAAACTATACACATTTTTTTTACATTATATTCAAGAGTAATATAGAAAGAAGAAACTGCTCTCTTCTTTCTACTCTTTTTTCTCTTATGAAGAAGAGAACTTTTTCATCTTCAACAATTCCTCTATTTCTTTTTCATTTTATTTCTCTCATTTTGATGGATCTCTTAACTTTCTTACCAGAAACATCAGAAAATAACCAATAAAGCCAACCTACTAAGAGGAGGAAAAACAACAAAAACAGAATAAAGAGAAATAAAAGCAACCATCTTCATGAGATCAATTCAAGAACTTGTTGATTTGCAAACAAATTGAAACTCAAAGGCACAAGTGAATTTCACGGATGATTTTGACAGGCAAGTTGGAATCAAAGTCCAAAGAAAATGTACCAAAGTATCGTCATGTGTTTGTGTACAAATTATTGTCACAATTTAGGGGAAACAAAAATAAGTTCAAGCCCACAGTGTCTCACAATTTTTGTGTGTAAATGTACATCCATTACTCAACTCACCAAAACTCTAACAAATAACATAAATCAATTCAAGAATTAGACGAATTTGAGTACTTACCCGAATTGAAGTGATGGAGAAGAGTGGTGGAGAAAATCTTCGCGTGACACACTTTGAGAGTTGAGAGAATTTTTTAGAGAGTAGCACGCTAGGGTAAAGGAAATGTGGGAAATTTGGGGATTTAAGTATTTTCAAAGGGGATTTTGGGTTATAGGGGGTTAATTTAATTATATATTTAAATTAATTAATACAATTTAATTATATATTTAAATTAATTAATACAATATGAAAGACTACCATGTAACTTATATTTTATATAATTATTTATTTAATAATTAAATATAATATTTCGACCACTGCAGTCGGGTACAAATTAAATATATTTAATTATTTAATAATTTCGACTATAGTGATCAAAAATATATATTTAATAATTTATTTAAATAATTATTTAATTTTCTTATAAGGGTTTGATTATATATTTAGTAATATATTTATTTCATTATTTATATTTTTTATTACAGCATCTAGAATGTATATTTTTCAAAATTTATAGCTAAATATTCTGACTGTTGTAGTCACAACTAGTATCGAAAAAATATTTTGTAAAAAATAAAAAATCAAAGTAAATTTTTCGACTGAAGTAGCCGGAAATTTGCAACTCATTTTTTTTAGTCAGAACTTTCAGTCATAAAATAGAGAATTCTGGTAGTGATCGATCATATACACGATTTTATTACCCCATAATATACATCAATTAGTTTATCTTATGTTATTATATCTTCAACAGTATGCTATATAT